>NW_012101266.1:1216355-1236787 GCF_000951045.1 Mandrillus leucophaeus | reverse complement strand
GTTCCCTCCTACAGATAAGAGAATTAGCATGAGCTGAATCGATCGACAAAAGACAACTGTATTCAACAAAACAGAGGATAAGCAGTAGCTGAGAAAATGACTAAGTAGCAGATAACACCATACAACATGGTGCAAAGTTATGCCAGAAACTGATGTTTTTGCAACATTTTTATATATCAGGCCATATATGAGGCATTTAAAATACATTATTTCATTTAGTAAAACTCACACGTTTTTAAAATAAAGTTTTCCTCCCAGTTTGCAGACAAGAAAATTAAATATGAGATGTGAGATAACTTGTTCTTTGTCAAACAGCTAATAAATGGAGGAACCACAATTTAACTCAGGTCTAGGTAATTATTTAAATTGTGGTTCCTCCATTTAACTCTACAAACTATGCTGCTTATACTATTGTGTGTGGAATCGTAATACATCACTTTCTGGTTCTGTTTTTATAATTCTTCAAATGCCTAGGTAGTATTTTCATATCCATGTTTTTAACTAACTTTTAAAACAGAGCAGCACAACGTTCTACTTTCATTGCAAAGTATTGTCATTGTTTGATCAAGTATTTCTTCTGAAATTTTGAAATAGACTACTAGTTTGTCTTTTCACTGAGCCAATATCATACTCTATCGTTTTCAGACTAGAAAACATGCAGAAGAAGATAATGTTTCTGAATACTAAAATGGAAAACTTAGAAACCTGAATTAATTTAAAGGGTATGCTATCTGGGCTACAACTTCCAAGGAGATTTCTTTCATATTCATTAAGAAAATAGACCATGGAGATATGCCATATCCTAATAATGGTTTACTTTCACTGAAAATTTAAAATTGAAGTTTAAAAATCACTCAAAGTAATAGTCTTTATATGGGGAGGAATCACAGAGGCCTAAATTTCATGTAGTCAACAAGCTTTTGTATCCATAGTCATATATCCAATCTGTCTAGGTTGCCAAAGAGGCATTACATAGAGTAGATGAGCCAGCAACTGTGGCTGCTTCAGAACCACTTCAGTGGCTGATCTAATTGCTGCCTGGGTTGTCATAATGCCACTGTGCAAACTAACAAGAATAATTCAAACAGAAATTGTATGTTTTAACCTACTTATCTGCAAAAAGCCCTTTATGACTGTATAAGCGGTAAATATAAGGTGATTTCGTAGACCCTCATTATACTGATGTGATTAGAAATTACCTCCAGTTTTTTTGGACATAGCAATTAACATGAGTTGAAAGATGTAATAGATATTTTTTTTTTGAAGCCTAAGCTATGGAAAGATAAAGACCACAGTAGGAACTACTTGTTACAATGCGGTACTTAAAAATACATATTTTAAAAAAGGGATACCTGGGGTAATTTTTTTTTGTATATTTAGTTATTTGTTGGTAAATAATAACTGAAGTGTCTATCTTTTTAAATTTTGTTTCCATTTATTATGATAACTTTATCATCACTGGGTATCAGAACCTTAATGATGTTTCCTATTTACAGATTATATTACTCTTATGTGATTTGTAGGATTATTTAAAAAGTAAAATCAATCTAACTCTATGATTATTCCTGATATATCACCATATCTAAATTGCATTAGCCTAAATAAGATTTATCATTTTATAGAAACTATAAGATGTGAAGAAAATTATGATAAAGACCATTTTTGCTTCCACTAATCAACATTTAAAATAGTTAACTATATATGTATATTGAAATAGAAGATTAAGTGAAATTCTCACATCTGGAAGTTATATTGTTTTTGTATGTGAAAGCCAGATAAATTACCTTTCATCTTTAAATACTGTTGAATGTTTTTCTATGTTGGGCAAATTACTTTTGTGTGGAAAATTTCTTGCATAAGAGGTGGCCAATATTTTAGATTTGAATAATTCATCAGAATACATGCATCAGTATAGATACTTCGAAGTGAAATTTTCAGGGCCAAGAATCTTATATAACTAAAATAGATAATTTCCACTTCTGCACCAGAAGAGGAACAGAATATTGTTTAATAATTGAAGCATAATAATGGTAGTACATTAAAAAAGCATATTCATATAATTATCATGTCAAAAAATGTTTGAAACATAAATAAATGTATTGATGGAAAAGACATACAGATAATTATTGAAAATTGCTTTAAAATTAACATAGAGTACTTAAATGCAGTAATTTTAGAACAAGATGTTTTTAAAATTAAATTTCATACTATTTTATCTTATGATAAAGTATGATTATTGTAGGCAATATGGGAAAGTAGAAAGAAGAAAAATATACCCATAATATATACCATCGGACTTTCTAGTATCTTTCCATTCCATCCCTTCCACTGTCCTCATAACAAAGCCAACAATGGCCAGTCAATATGCCTAGATAGATTCTCCTTTCTAATCCCAATTCTTTATATTCAACTGCCTACTGAAAAGAACTACAGCATATGGTACTTTAACATATCCCAAATTTAGGCTGAACATGTCAATAACAAGCCATGAAAGTAAAAAGAGAATGAGAAAAAACTCAAACATGACTCTATCACTCTGGAATGTACTCTATAATATAACACAATGTAGGCCTATTCAGGTATCTAACAGACACAGATTTAAAAAGGTTATATAAAGCGTGCAAAATTTCTTCCGCTAAGTTTAGCCCTCTCTTTAATCTTATCTAGGATTCAGAGATTTCCCACTCTGAGTGAGTAACAAGATGGTGAAAATTAAGGTAGTAAATATTTCCCAAGGATATACATTAATTTTTTTGTAAGGCAATAGCTTTAGGATGGTTCTCTTGGTGTTTATATTTATCTAAGCCAATAGGTAGACCTCAGGTGTTTTTTAAGAAAATTATGTAGCTTTATTTCTATCAAGGACATTTTTGCTTAATGAACTTCTTCTCATGCATTTCTCAAGGCTTTCTATCAAGAATAGAAACTGTTTTTCCCAATATTCAAGCAATGTGGTCTCTAAGTAGGGTATGTGTACATATCAAGGCCCTGAAACACCAGGCTTTATTTTTTTTTTATCATATCCCTTTTTAATATCTATTTTGGTTTACATGTTTTATACTGTACATCTCACAGGAAAAAATCAGTACTAATTAGCACGTAAGCTATATATATATATGTATATGTGTATATATATATGTGGTGAATGAAATATATTTTAAATAGTGGAGATAAACATTAGCAAGTATATACCAAAATTGAATATGACAACAAATAAATCAAAATATACACTGTTGCATGTTGATATCCCTGAAAATGTGCACTGCATTTTTTCTGCACAGTGTATATTTTTAAAATTTGTTTTCTTTGCTTAGAATATATTGTTACAGAGTTAGTAAAGACCACATCCTTTCTTCACTTTTAGCGTTGAACTACTATTAATGTAATGGCTACTTAGTGACTCGGAGGCACTGAATAGCTAGCTATTCAAGTTAGATTCTTAGTTAGACAAATTACAAACCTCTAAATAACATTTCTGTTTTGAGTGTGGCACCAATCTAGGAATGTATGTTTAAAGCTTTGCATGCTGTGCTTCATTATTCCATTTCAATAACGGATAAGAGTATTTAGATGACATTTTGTTCCATGATTGATCTACAGTTTTATTCAGGTGAAGACAGGGCATGACTCAGAGAAATATTAACATGCTCTTATGTACCCAATGTAAACTATTAAGTCAGTCCTCTTCATATGATTATAACAATCACCTCCCACCAGTATCAAAGTAAGTTCTTTTAAAATATTAAACAAATGTAGATTTAGATTAGCAATTGAATAGCTCCTTAGTCTCACATAAACATACATAAAACACAATTGGCACTTACTTTTGCATTTGTTTAGTCACTTCAATACGATTTCTCTTGAAGAGCTTCAATCATCATTGGCTTTGCTGGAATTCTGGGGTCTGTGGCTTTCCCATACTCAGTTAAAGTTGCATACTACTTGTTTACAGGACAGGCAGCTATAGCAGACCATCTCTAAATTCCCGAAGCCAGAGCTCTTCAGACAGTATGCCGTATCATTCTTCTTTTGTAAGCTCTATGTAACCTAACAGAAATGACCAATTATTTTATGTTAATTAACCTGCTCAATTTTTCAATTTCTGGGGATTTTTAATTTTGATAAATTAAATTTTTATTAGGAATTATTCATTTATTTAAAATTTTTAAACGTATTGGTATAGAGTCACAAGTATTACTTTAATTTCACCTTTTCTGTGCCTTTGTTTCCTTTCTCTTAATTTTGTATCTCTCCCTCTCTTTTCTCTTGTTGGAATAATACGTTTAGCTGTTTTATTTGTCATTACGGAAAAACAGCTTTTAAATTATTTCTTTCTACTAATTTTGGCTATTTACTTTCTGCTTCATTAATTTCAGGTGTTATCTTAATCCTTTTTATCAAGAGTATTTCAATTTTGTTAATTTTTTCTTACTCATGTATAATTAATTTTCTTCATTTTTGTCTTTTTAGTAGTAAAAGAACTAAATACTACACAATTTTTAAGCAGTTTTTACTGTGTCTCATAAGTTGTCAGTTTGAAGTATTCTCTTTTCAATAACTTTAAGGTATTTTGCAATTTTCTATTGATTTTCTTTTAGATCCATGGATTTCATAGAGGCCTGTTTCTTAATTTCTAATGAACTAAGCTTTGGTCACGTTTTGCTATTTATACTTGATTTTATTGGATTTAGATCATAGGACTTAGCATGTAACTTTCCACTTTCAAATTTGTGCAGTTTCTATGTGGCCAAGAATATAAAGGTTTTTTTTGTAAGTGTTTCACAGACATAAGACAAAAATTACACTCCATTTGAGAAATCTAAGCTTTTGTACCTGTGCATATGTGTGTGTCCAAAATTGTTAATTTTAAAAAATTCAATTTTTATATACTGTTATTGATTTTTGTGTTCTAGATATGTCCAAGATAGGAAGAGAGATATTTTAGTTTCCTACTGTAATTCTAATCAATTTCTTCTTACATTTGTAATAGTTTTTGGATCACATATTTCATTTGGTACTTCATTTGGTACACAGTTTTATGAGGGTTTTATATTTTTTATAGGTTGTGATTTTTATTATTATTCTTCAGTTTCACATTCCTCTATTCTTTGAACCTTAAATTCTACCTTGTCTGATGCTACTTTATTTCTATTTGTATTTTCTCTCTATCCCTTTGTTTTAAGTATTTTTTTAAACATCAAATAACTGTGTGGATGGGTGGATGTGTCTGTGTGTGTGTGTGCTTAAGCACAATCCAATTATGTTTCTATTTTAATTGAAGAATTCAGACCTTTCACATTTAGGATAATGCCTACTATGACTTACTATATTTTTTCCATCCTTACTTTGAGTTTAATATTTATTTTGAATTGTAGTTTTTTATTCACTTTTATCATTTTAGATTTTATTGATTGTTACATATTCCATTTTTTTCTCTTGTTGATTTTGAAGTTCTCCATAATTTTCCACACAATATTGATTCTCCTCCAGTTTCCACATCTGTTATTGTTTACAAGTTAGATCTCTTGGATTGATTCTTTCACTTGCTTACCTTTTCTCTTGTTTTCTATATTTGAATAGTTTGTCTTTGTTGTAAAATGTTACATTTTCACTTGATAGTCCAGATTGTCCTTCAAGTGATTATGCTGTTCTTTATTGAATTATTTGGGAACTTATGTTTTTATTTAAGATCCAGAAAGGCCCTGTTTCCTGTGTGATCATGGTATACTTGATTTTGCTTAAATGCCTCTTTTCCCCTTTTAAATTAAAAACATTGCCTGGATTGTCTAAAAGCTGTATTTTATACTGTATGTTTTCTGACTGATATTTCTCTATCAAGCTGCTCAGCACCCATAGATGTACTGCTATTTTTCTTTGTTGGTTCCCTGAGGCTCAGATTCAGTTGCTGGAATACTCTAAGAGGTGGCATCCTAACCAGCGATGGAAGATGAGTTTGGCATTGCAAACTGCAGTTGTAGAAGCAGGCAGATTTCTAGACATTTGCTGAGGCACTTGGAAGCTTTCCTGCTATCTGAATTCATGTTCTTCCTGTACAGAGATAAGTCATTTTTTTCTTGTCATCTTGTGAACAATGTGAGATCAGGAACACTGGAGAGAAAGAAGGGACAGTGTTGCCTTTCCTTAAAGGATACAACAGATCTCTGAAGAACACTGCTTTCTACTTCTTTTAGGACTCCTCAGAGTTGATCTGACACCCAACCACTGGAATTGAGAAATGCTGTTGGGCAGGACTTTCTAAAAACCGAGCTTTAAACTTCCTCTTTTGAACCTTGAGCTATGACGCAATGGGAGGAAGGTTATGTTCCCTTCCTTTCTCCTCATGGAAAATTATCAGACCTACTGAATGAAATGAAGTGTGCAATATTCCAAGGAAACACATTTCAGTTTCATTTCGGTATCTGTACTGTGAGCAGATTTGATTTAACCCGTTGGCCTGGTGATTGCCCAGTTTTAAAGCAAGAATTCCTCCACGTGTAGCTTTATAAATAATGCCTGAAAATTTCACAAGCCAATTTTAATAGTATCAGTCACTTTAGAGCAAAATCTCTACAAGTTATGTCTTCATTAAATTTGACCATTTTACTTTAAAGTAAAGATAGAATAAATTTATCCTTATGAGTTGCAAAGACCATCTAAAGTTTAGATCTAATTAGCAAACTAAAGTTATTTTTCATAGTGTTTTATAAAGAATTCAATTCCCTTATTAGAATTCATGATTTATAATAAATAAGAGTAGAGAAGTGACTGCATAAAAATTTAATCTCTGTCAGCTGAATGGTTAGACTTTTAATTATGAAACTTTCTCCTTTATGTTGAAGAAAATGTCTTCTTTCATGTTGCTAACTCGTTAATTATTATTATTTGATGCTCTTCACTTATTTCTCTTGATATTTCTTATCAAAGTTTATTATGAGAATAAGAATATTCTTTGGAATATTTATGTTAATAACATTAAACTATAATTCAACCAATTCAGATCTTTTAATAACAGGAAAGGTTAGCCATACCATTGAGAAAAAAAGTTCACTGAGGAAAAATTCAACAACATTGATAATTATTTTCTGTAGCATGACATAATTGTTTTCGACAGAGAACCGACTTAAAAAAATAAAATCCAATACACCAAAATCACAGAAGAAACTGCTCCTTTCATTCTTTTAAATCATTTTTAAAATCTGTTTCTCTAATAAAACTTAATTACTTTTACCCTCTCCTAGAAAATTCCTAGTTTCTCAGAAAGCGACCTCCTTTCTTCAAATCTTCATCTGATTTTTTTGGTCTGAGAATTCTAAATTACCTTCTACATGAAAATGATACTTTCATCAACTTCTTTGTAAAACTTTTCTACCAACCGTCAACTCACAGTGATTTTCCAAAGTCATATAAAGATATAAAAACATGCTTTAGGAGGATCTTAGAGTTTGTGGAAGGCCATGTCTACATGTAGACCATGCTATATCATGCTTGATGTGTGTGCCATAATGGGAAGAAAAATGATTCCCACATTTATCTGTGTGGTATCAACTGAGGCTTTCCAACATGTCTTTAGGTGTCTGTCTATGGTCAAGTTGTAAAGGAGGCAAAGTGCTTGTGCACTTGATCTTTAAGCCTATATTTCTCTCCTTCTTCATCCGTGTCTCAATGACAACCAAAGCCTTCATGCTGTCACCTCTCTGCTTTAGGTCCTATTGTACTGATTATGTTGTAGTGCTTCAATTCTTATAGCAGACTGCTAATCAATAACCAGCCTGTTCTCTCTAAATTTCATATCCCAGCCTCCCTTGAAATTAGGTGTGAACAGTATACTGAGTTCCAGACAATGGAATGTGAGCAAAGTAAATTTCTTCACTTCTTGGGTGGGCTCTTAGGAACCTCTCAAAGTTGGATCCTCCATGTCTCCATACTTCCTCCCACCCTTTGGTAATCCTGGTAGCTATAAGTTGAAGACAGAGAAACTCACGTATGAAAGGTGCCTCAGTCCCCAAATTCACCATTTATATAAAGCTACTTGCCAGGAAAAACCATTTGGACTATTCATAGTGAGAAATAGTCTTTTGTCATAAAATACTGTATACTCAGATTAGATATTTAAGATGAATTAGAATAAATATCAGAGTTTCACAGGTGATGCTTATATTCTCCCACTGATCCTCAACTTCGTTTTTCCTAACAAAATTTGCCAATTCCTAATTCTATTTTGTCCCCTAATAAACAATAGTATCCCTGTATGACTACCTCCGATTTCTACTACCTAACACAATAAACCCTTCATCATTGTTTTTGAAGTTCTTTTGGGCCTAATTATTTCCACACTCTTCTGGAAAACTGTCCCTTGGAGACAATTAAGTCTCTTGGGAGAGCTCTGGAGCTCTTTGTTCTTATGGCCTGCCTCTCTTACTAGGCATAATCTCTGTCCTGCTGCTCCAAAGCTGGAGGCAGGAACAGTGGTCTGCTTCTCTTGGACTGAGGCAATGCACTGGGTGGGGTGGGGATGGGGGGTGGGTAATCATTGGCCTTCCTGGCTTCCTTTCCCCAACAGGGGAACTTCTTCTATGAGCCAGCTGGGGTAAGGGCGATCTGGTTCCCAGTATTCTTGGCCTGCCTTAACTAAAATGGAGCCTCCATCCTATGAGTGGAGGCTGGTAGAGGAAGAAAGCCTCCAGCTTCCCAAGTGTACTCTCCTATGTCTCTTCAGTACAGAGCTGAGGGGAGGGTATGAGACATGCTGGTGGTCTTCCCCTTCTGAGGATATATGTTGACCCTTGACTGGGAACTGGGAGAACCCTGTTTTCTCAGCCACACCCATCAGAGTGGAACTTCTGTTATGATGAGCTAGAGAAAGGGGTGAAAATGCTGCTGCTCAAGTGATGCAAAATCTTCTATTCTTGCAGAGATTTAATAGAGTTCTTGAATCAATGTTTCTTAAATTTCTATATGCCTTAGGACAATTACCTGGTGCTGCAAATGATTGTTTGCTTGTTTTTAAAAATAATTTTCATCACTTGTGTTTGGGGAGAGAGTGTGAAGAGCTCCTCATGCTGGCACTCAGAAACTGTCTTCTTATAGTTTAATAATTTTTAGAATTATTAATAATTCTATATAATTTTATTCACTTTAGTAATTTATATTCCCTATGTTTCTCATTGTGTTTTAAGCAATATTCATTTTCTTTTTATTCATTTAAGTTTGCCTTGTTTATGTGAGTTTTGTTTTCTTCTACTTCTTGTTGGGCTTTATCAGCTGATCTTTTATTTCCTCTGTTGATTTTGCATCTCTATATGTAGAAGACTAATACAAAAAGTTTCTTTAAAAAGAATCATGATGAAACATATGATCTTTCTGTTTCCTGACTGATTTTCTCAAAAGTGTATTCTGCCACTTTTGTTGTTGTTTCTTTTCTATAATTTTTGTGTACTACATTTGTATAGATCTTATAATGGTATACTTTTTATTTCTCATTTGTGATGGAGCAAAGTTTTTTCTAAATAAATTATTTACTTGTGTTCTATGTGAAGGAGGAATCAAGGTCAATGACTAATCTAAAAGAAATTTTCCTTATAACCTAGTTTTGTGTGAGTTCACTTAGCTTTTACTGTCTCATCAATAATATCAGAGAGCTGTAGAATTTTAAACAATGCAAAACTTCTCTTTCTCACTATTCTGCCTCTGGATTTTTCCTGTAAGTAGCTTTTCTGGGTGATTCTCATATCCTTTGCTTCTAGAATAGGTTTAGAACAAAACCTATTCTAGAAAATCTCTTATTGCTAACCTCTATGTTCTTTTACTGCAAAAAGGATTTAAGTTTTACTCCCCATGATGTGCTTCTCACTTTTAAGAAGTATATTTTCTGTGTTTTGCTGTGATTTGGAACCATGGCTTTCTTTCTCTGCTTTCATCTACCCTACTCTAATCAATCTTTACCTTTTTTAGTAGCCATTACACCCATTTTCTTTGTAATGTTTAGCTTTCTCCTACTTTTATAAAAATGGAGAACAATTTTATATTTTTAATTCTCCTTTTTGCCTTTGTATGATTTTTTGGAATAGGAGGAAAATGCCACTATCTTCAAACATAAACTTAATAAGAGTTATTATAAAGTGATGCTGATAATGAGATTTCATAAATGTCAATCACATATGATTATATGGATACTGGAGATCACTCTTTCTATGCAAGATACGGTTTTTATCTACAGGAAAAGTCAGACTGCACCAGTGATAGCTTGTTTTCAACCCCTGCCCCCAGCTTTATTTTAAGCACATAGTGCTCATATATTTTGTAATAGGTAGCGTCGCAGTTGAAATAATTTTTCTGCTAAGCTAATCAGTAGGATTTTAATGAAAGATAGAAACATGCGATCATACTGTAATACCTGGGAATATTTTCATTCATGTACTAACATGAGAACAAGCAAATTTTTCACACTAGTGAGAATTGGAGGTGGTCCATGTTTGAATTATGCAGCCCAGCTTCATTTTAATATTTATTAAGTTCTCTCTGTGTATTTGTGTGTGTGTGTATATATATACACACGTACATATATACATATATGTACACACATATATACACATGAATATATATATATCCTTGCTTCCTTCCTTCCTTCTCCTTTAAGAGTTCACCAGGGTAGCCTACTAGTTTAGAATAATGCCTGTCAATCTATTAAATATTGTTTTAGATGGTATAACTCCTTATGGGCCACCTAATTGTGTCAACATTAGTGAAGAACCTAAATACCATGTGTGCAATACAAAAAAAATTAGATATATAGATAGAAAAACAAAGTTTATAAGCAAACAAACCCAGTCTGTGGAGGCCACATATCATAGGATTCAAATGATGTGACATTCTGAAACAATCAAAAGTCTAGATATATTAAAATGATCAGTAATTACCAGAGATTTGGGGAGAGGGTCGAATGAGTGAAGCTCAGGCAAGTTTTTTCAGTGTATGAAACTGTTTTGTATGATATTATAATAATAGATACATGATACTGTGCATTTGTTAAAACTCCTAAATCTTTACAGCATAAACCATAATATATGCAATTAAAAAAAATCATTTAGGAGATTGGGTGATCTCGGGAAAGAACACACATTATGACAAGAGAATGTAACTATGTTACAAATATATAAAACAATCTCAACGAGGAAGATGGGGAAAAAGATGGTGACCTAGATAACTTTTGAAATGAATGGAGTCTGTAAGATCGATGGCAAAAGAAACCATGAGTAAGCACTGTACCCTAGTTGAAAAAGTTTTCCTACGGAGGTATGGTTTAATAATTCTCATACCATTATATGTGTATACTGGAATTGAACAATTAAGTACATATTTGAGGAAAGATGGAGCCAGATTTCTTGTGTTTCTTCTTATTGGAGTGCGAAGTTACAGTCAAGGGGAGGAGGTTAGAAAGATCTATGTAGAAATGCATTAGAATGGAGACATTGGTATGAAGTCATGTTTAGCTTAATATAAATAAAAGTGGTTACACAAAGAGATATTAATAGATATGTGCATGTTGTATGTACATGTGTTATTACACATATATATATTTCCTTGCTTTGTCATCCAAAATCAGCACAAGTAAAGCCCAAATTTCGGTTTCTACCACCTTTCTCTAATACATATTATCAGAATCCTTGAAGAAATTGCTTATTCTAAGACTAGGGAAGGAAATATACAAGATTAACTTAGGGTATTTTAGAGTGCCAAAAAGTAAGGGAATGTATAAAACCAAAGCTTAACGTCTTTTGTAAAATATGGGAAGAATTCCATAATGAGGTTTGTCAAGGACATATTTTCATTCTCAGAAGAAAAACATTTTACAGTCACCTAACATACACCTGTGCTCTCCTATTCTATGGTATCCTTCTTTAAAATTTCGGAAACTTATATCTCTGGGTGAAAAAAAAATATTACAGAACCCTACAATGGTTTAACATGTTGGGAATTTTTATATTAAACATTTTGATGTATATCTGCATTTCACTAACACTTCTCTAATCATGTAATTTTCTTTTCAACATTTCCTTTATCTCCTTGTGGAACCATTACAAGTATAATAGGCTCTGTTTTTTTCTTCCTGGCTACTTAGACTCAGTTCCTCTGAAAAGAAGAGCTGTCTGTTACACTCATGCTGTCTAAACCAAGAAACTATACGCTTTTGGTTTTCACTGTTTGTACTCAGTACTTAGAAGTACTTTTGGAATTTGGTATAATTGGTATACACAACACATTTTTCAGAAGAGGGAAGGCAGGCAGAGAATAGGTTCATTGCGCAGCTAACGGACTGTGTGCGCACAGCTTGGGAGACAGTGTGTTCCTGGGGGACGGGAGGAAAGTGTTTACTTCTCAACAAAATTAGCCTTTTTATTTAATAAAAATTACTGATAGAGTAGCATGCCAAATTATAGAAAGAATAGGACAAAAGAGTGAAGACTGTATTGGAGGATTCTAGGATCATGGTATTATATTGTGAAAGGAAAGAATGATAGGAGGTGCCAATGGAGTCGTAAACCTTGACTACAGCATGGGGAAATTGGCTCATGGGTATTTTCCCACTCATTTATTCTATTTATTTGGTTGTGCTTCAAAGCAGGATTGTTTGTATCAGAAATAAGAATGAGAAGTAATCTCAGGTGGAAATTCTGCTTTTAATTTTAAATATTCTGAAGGCTTAAAATTACATATACCCGGAGAGTATCAGCAGGATGTAGGGAAGTCAGCATTAATTAATCCTATTACAGGATAACTCATGGGTCATTCTAGCATTTTGTATCCCCCACCACCACCCTGGTTAGTCAAGGAAGATGAGAGTAAATTATGCCAATGCCTGCTCCAACTCCTCTAACTTTTACTGTCTTGCTGCACTCCAACCTGTCTCCAGCTGCTAGTGCTTGAATTTTTAAATGAAAGATTCTCTAAGCCAGGAGGTCACATGCACAGCCAGCCTGAAATGCCAGGGAATTACTGCCCTCCCCTCACCCCCACATCCTGAAATGATGACTGACTGGAGTCGGTATGTAAGTACCTTAGTTCCCCCGCTTCTTCAGTGGAACAACTCTAACGTTTTTCCAGATTTCTCCAAAAATATTAAGATCCAGTTATCCACAGGGATAACTCATTTAATAACACACGCTTTATTGATTTCATTCCCTTTCATCCTTTCTCTGTCTCGTTTTTCCTGGGGCTATGGGAGGGAAGTAAAGTGCAGTACTCCTACTGGTGTTTCCTAGACAATCATTTCTCCGTCAAATCACTCCCACTCCTTCTGGAGGAAGCCAACTAAGTGCAGATACATTTGACATAATTTTATTCAGAAACATAATTAATTATTTTTTATGTATAGATGTCATGACTTTCTTACTTCTCCTGTCAGTTTATTGCTTATTCTCTCTAGAGTGCTGTTGGAGGTCAGACTGTATATGCAGCAGTGTCAACCTTCTTTCTCCGACTCTCATATTTCTTTAATCTTTGGAATTTCTGAACATGACATGATGCAAAAAGAATATTTTGTAACACATCATTTTATACACAAAATTTCCCTTGGTGTCTTGTTCATAATCTAAACTCTTCATCATTAATATCAATATGTAGGCTCTTGCTAGCCCTAAACAGCAATAGGGGGAAAAATGCTTATTTACTATTTGTTTTTAGAGACTTCTAGATTAAATTCCTCTCTAAATTTTAAAATACGTACAAGACCTATATTACTTTTTAATTTACTGTATGACATGAGTTAAACATAGGTAATAAGATATTCCATGTGCATTTGCTTCATGTATATTTTAAACATTCTTAGTGATAGCCTAGTGAAATAGAAAAATATGGTTTATTCTTACATAATTCTTACAAAATGGTATTTACTCACTTGTCTGCAAAGAATTACAAGAAAAGAAAAAAGGGGATCTTCTAAAAATATCTGCATTTGTATCTTTAATTAATGCAGAATATTTTTCTTGTAATTCTCTTCTTAAGGAGCATGAATGTCATATTGTAAAGGAGAATCTAGCATTTAAAATCTTAATCTAAAAACAACTGTATCTACTATTTATAAAAGCTGGAATTTTTGGAGAAGCGTGGGTGGTAGGAGCCATGCAATTTTTAAAAATTAGAGCATTCTCCAACATAACAAATATTCTGCCTATGACTGAAGCTGGGCTATTCTAGTCTTACCAGTCAGAAATGATAACTCTTTTAGCCAGTCTTTACATGACATTTGTGGAAATAATAAGCTTTCATTTTGTTACTAATGATATAAACTCAATCCAAACTAGCTAAAGCAGTAGAGGGGGATTACTGGTTCACACAAAGTGGAAATCCAGAAGTAGAACTGCCTCTAATAGTGTCTGAATACAGTGTTTCAAATGGTAATACACAGATTATGCCTTTCAGCCTCTCAGTTCTGCCTTCCCTTTTGTTGTCCTTTTACCCATTTCTGGCACTATACTTGGTTGCCAAAATAGTCAGCAACTGCCCCAGGTTTACATTGTCTTTAAAGTTTTTATCTTGGAATCCATGCCAGTCCTTTCAAAGGACTCTGTGGCTTGATTGAGTTCCAGGTCAATCTGCTGTGCCAATCTCGTGTCATTATGATTGCCCGAAATCAATATCTGTAAAATATTCTTAAAGAATAAAATTTCACATTTTGGGATGGGGGTACAGACACCAGTATATAAACAAAATGAATCAGCAAGGTATTTTCAGATACTGAGAAGTACTGTGAAGAAAATGAATCTGGGTTCTATGATGGAGAGTGACTAGAATGTCAAGTTCGGGGTGAGCAATAATCGGCCTACTGAGGAAAAATATTTGGGCAAACGTATAAATGACCAGAGTTTACATTTCAGGCAAAGAACACTGCATTGCCTGGGCATGTTTGAAGAGCAAAAAGAAGGACAATATTACCAGAGAATAGTGATTCAAGAGCCATAATGGTAAGAGTAAGATCATGGGCCTAGAAGACCACATTAAGGAGTTTATACTTTTACTAAGGTCAATGCGCAACCGTTGTTGGGTGTTCAGCAAGGGAAGTGTAGAATATAATTCATAAGTTTGTGAAAGAAAAATATTTTGGATGTGTGTTTGTAGGAAATCCTATAGAGAAGTAAGAAAGAAAGCTGGGAGCACCGTTGAGAATCATGGTGGCCTCACCGTGGGCCATAACAAGTTATTTGGGCTGAGTGGTAGAAGGAAGATGAGTAAAGTAGACTTATTTATATATTTTAAATAAAGAGATTCCTGATAGAACAGATGTGAGGAATGCTGGAGAGATGACAGTCATGAATGACTCCACGTGATAGGATTAAATCTTCACAGCAATCCTGTAAGATAAGGACATTATCTGTGTTGTACAATGAAGCCTCTGAGGCTTCAAGAGGTGAGTAAATTTCCCAAAGCAGTGGGGGGCAGAGTAGGAGTTTAAATTCAGTTTTTATTGCTGTTGCTCTTGTTCAATCTAAAGACTTTCTACTACTGTTGCCCCTCTCTGTCTGACGGGAATTGGTTCCAGGACCCCAGGAGATACCAAAATCTGAACATATTTAAGTCTCACAGTGGATGATATGGAACCTGCAAATAGGAAAAGTTGGTCCTCCATATATGCAGAATGGCAATACTATATTTTGGTCCATGTTTGGATGCAGATGCAGAACCTGCTGATCCAAAGGAACAACTGCATTTATTTTAAAATCTTCTTGTAGGTGAATCTATACAGTTCCATCTTGTGTTTTTTATGGGTCAACTGTATACGGGTTTGTGTCATAACCTAAAAACCACAATCTCGAGTACTATAATCCCAAATGTTGAAATCTTGAAAGATCAGGATCCCAAAAATATGTTTCTGGAAAAAATAATTTTAGAAATTCTTTAAAAGATATCTACTTACATTTTTAAAAGGGAATTTGAGATTACTCTAATAGTAATAGAATTCAGGATTGTGTCTTTCAGGACTACAATCAGTACTGCTGCCATATCATAACAAGAAAAATACATTTTATTACATTCACAAAGGAAGGATAAGAACTTGACAGCAGCTCAGGACTAGCTGAAGGAAGCTTCCTTTTCTACTGAAGCCTTTGTGACTTACTTTCTGTGTAATACATTAAATATCTGTGACATGGAGATTTTAAGGCTAATGATAATCTCTTCTTTATCTTCTCAATAAATATGATCCACTTATGGAATTCAAAATTCTGGTTATGTCTGTTATAGATATAAAATAAATTCCTTAAGAAAGTTTAAGCATGATGAGTTTTACAAACAAAAGGGTGAGGAGATCATTCCTAAATATGAGTGTTTGATTGAGGAAAATTACAAAGAAATGGTCTTCCCCACTAAAAGAAATGGAATTGAAGCCACCACTGCATGGGACTAGGGAAATTGCTAAGCATGGGGCACAGACTTCAGAAAAAACGAGTGACAGCACCAAAAAGACCTGTCATGAGCTATTCTCCTGTGAGGAGTGACTAGAAGCAGGAATGTAGAAGAGTGTATTGAAGATTGCTCACCAAGAGGACTTGCACTATGAGAGTTTTAGAAACTGGTCTTTCAACACCTTTTAATTGCAAGGAAAATCTTTCCAATTTTACAAGATTCAAGACGAAATGACATATTCTTATTTACTTTTATTTCAGGCATAATTTTGGGGGGGATACTAATTTTTTTGAGTCCCAGCTATTTGCTCATTTTCTTTAAGAACACTGGTATAACTTGACAATGGGTATTGTTAATATGACTATAAATGGTCTTTATAGATTCATTAGAAAATGTCACATAATTAATAGTTAAGATCTCTTAACATGTCAATCTGTCCTAAAATTCTCTTTTAATGATCCTTGAAAATTAATTTCTATGGAAGTGATTATTACTGACAAATTTTTGGTAAACAGTGAGTAGACATGCTATTGCAACAAACAAAATCAGAGGCCTACATAGCTTTTGTTGTTCTCAAAGGCATAATCTCTTCTATATCTTTCTTATGTCAGTGCCTTCTTACAGTATATCCCCAAATAAAAGCACATATAGTCTTTATATAGTCTGTGCATTACAACTTCTGTCTGAGGTTATCACATTTGTTTGCTGACTTTGTCTAAGTTTCTCAATAAATTCTAGTTAAATCCTCCCTTAATTCAACATTAAATTCCTTAATAAATCCTGATTAAATGCTACAGCTGTGCTGGTATTCCTGATTTTGTTCTAATCAAAAGCTTCAGAAAGAAAAATATTTCTGTCATAAGAAGATAAAGTAGAAGCATGGAATGCAAATGTATTTAAGTTATTCAATTTTGTGATAAAAAAATAAAGAAGCTTCAATCTTGAGGAACTAGAGGTCAAAGTATCTGAACATAACACACTGACAATGGAGTCAATTTGATGAATACATTCATGGAATTAGTCTAATTCACTTTTAAATAGTTATGTAACTTGACCACACCCTAATCAGACTGTACCACCTTAATGCCCAAATTAATGCTAGACTGATATAACAGATACTGAGCTTTTATATTTAATGAGATTAGATATGCTATGAAGAAAAAGGGTCATAACAGGTTATGCCCAAGACCTCCTGTCAGTTTCCACATTAATTTAGTCTAAGCTTTAGTTTTTAGATATGTAACACCAATTACATTACTTCACTCATTAAAAGTTGTTATTTATTACAGTATCTGTATCCCAATACTTCTTGGTGTGGGTGTAATGTTAACACTTTCCAAAAAAGCTTCATCTATTTATCATGAGTACTGACTGAATTTGAATTTTATATCATGCTATTGTCTAAGCATTAAATAATCTAAAAAATATAACTGTGTTCTTTTACATTATTAGAAAACCATTGAGATTCCTCTGTTTTCACCATTGATTAGTATTTTTTCACAGGAGCACTTTGACTTAGTAGTTTTTGGGGGTTTTTACCTAATGAGATGGAAAAAAATATTATAGTTACAATAAATATATACAGCAATTTAATTTATTTGTATGGGTTTTAAGTAGGCCTAGTATACTTTTTGTTCAGGGTATGGATAATTGTAGTACTTTTTCATAAAACTAAGCAATATCAAAATGATATGGTAGAGTTACAGTAAAACTCACAATATTTTAAAAAGTCATAATATTAGGGATGCTGCTTTATCACACCAAAGAAAAGAGATACCCCAAATAAGGCTTAAGTTTGATCTTATAGGTAAAGAGAAAGGGATAAAGAAAGAGAAAGGAAGAAAAGAAAGAAGAAAGAAAGAGAGGGAGGAAGGAAGGAAAGGAGGGAGGCAAGCAGGGAGGGAGGGAAGGAGACATAAATCAAGAAGATAGGCTAGGGAGAATGGCATATTGTAAAATAGACAATTTTTTTTTTTTTTGGTGTATGCTATTTTATTAACTTAGAGTTGTCCAAAAAAAAAATGGCACAACTTTGTAATTTCTTCACTATAAATGGAAATTATCTTTTAACATTTTAAAAGAGAATTAACGCCTTAAAATACTTCAACACGACTGTCTAGTTCTGGATTTTGTCAGTTTCCCCATAGTTCTTCCAATTGTTTGATGTTCTTTTATTTTTTTAAATTATACTTTAAGTTCTGGATTACATGTGCATAACATGCAGGTTTGTTACATAGGTATTCACATGCCACGATGTTTTGCAGCACCCATCAACCTGTCACTTACATTAGGTTATTCCTCCTAATGCTATCCCTCCCCTAATCCCCACCCCGCCACAGGCCGCAGTGTGCAATGATCCCATCCCTATGTCCATGTGTTCTTATTGTTCAGTTCCTACTTGTGAGTGAGAACATGTGGTGTTTGGTTTTCTGTTCCTGTGTTAGTTTGCTGAGAATGATAGTTCCCAGCTACATCCATGTCCCTGCACATAACATGAACTCACCCTTTTTTATGGCTGCATAGTATTCCATGGTGTATATGTGCCACATTTTCTTTATCCAATCTATCATTGGTGAACATTTGGGTTGAATCCAAGTCTTTGCTATTGAGAATAGTGCTGCAATAAACGTATGTATACATGTGTCTTTATAGTAGAATTATTTATAATCCTTTGGGTATATTACCAGTAATGGGAGTGCTGGGTCAAATGGTATTTCTAGTTCTAGATCCTTGAGGAATCACCACACTTTTCCACAATGGTTGAACTAATTTACACTCCTACCAACAGTGTAAAAGCATTCCTATTTCTCCACATCCTCTCCAGTATCTGTTATTTCCTGACTTTTTAGTAAAGCTAACTATCCTAAATATATCTGCACTCAATACAGGAGCACCCAGATTCATAAAGCAAGTTCTTAAAGAGACTTAGGCTCCCACACAATAATAGTAGGAGACTTTACCATCCCACTGTCAATATTAGACAGATCAATGAGAGAGAAAATTAACAAGGATATTCAGGACTTAAACTCAGTTCTGGACCAAGTGGACCTAATAGACATCTATAGAACTCTCCACCCCAAGTCAACAGAATATATATTCTTCTCAGCATCACATCACGCTTTTTCTAAAATTGACCACATAATTGGAAGTAAAACATTCATCAGCAAATACAGAAAATGGAAATCATAACAGTCTTTCAGATCACAGTGCAATCAAATTAGAACTCAGGATTAAGAAATTCACTCAAAACCACACAACTACATGGAAATTGAACAACTTGCTCCCGAATAACTACTGGGTAATTAATGAAAATAAGGCAGAAATAAATAAGTTCTTTAAAACCAATGAGAACAAAGACACAATGTACCAGAATCTCTGGGACACAACTGAAGCAGTGTTTAGAGGAAAATTTGTAGCACTAAATGCTCACAGGAGAAAGCCGGAAAGATCTAAAATTGACACCCTAACATCACACTTAAAAGAATTAAAGAAGCAAGAGCAAAAAATTCAAAAGCTAGTAGAAGACAAAAAATAACTAAGATCAAAACATCCCTGAAGGAGATAGAGACATGAAAACTGTTCAAAAAATTATTGAATCCAGGAGCTGGTTTTTTGAAAACTTTAGCAAAATAGACCACTAGCCAGACTAATAAAGAAGAAAAGAGAGAAGAATCGAATAGACACAATAAAAAGTGATAAGGGGGATAGCTCCACTGATCCCACAGAAATACAAACTACCATCAGAGAATACTATAAACACTGCTGTGCAAATAAACGAGAAAATCTAGAAAAAATGGATAAATTCCTGGACACATACACCACCCCACCAAGACTAAACCAGGAAGAAGTCGAATCCCTGAATAGACCAATAACAAGTTCTGAAATTGAGGTAGTAATTAACAGCCTACTAAAAAAAAAAAAAAAAAAAAAAAAAAAAGAAAGAAAAGAAAAAGAAAAGGAAGAAATAGAATTATTATTATTATTATTATTATTATGGTTCAAAGAGGAACTGGTACCATTCCTTCTGAAACTAT
>NW_012101266.1:1179308-1216305 GCF_000951045.1 Mandrillus leucophaeus | reverse complement strand
CGAAATGGATAAATTCCTGGACACATACACACTCCCAAGAATAAACCAGGAAGAATTCGAATTCCTGAATAGACTAATAACAAGTTCTGAAATTGAGGCAGTAATTAGTAGCCTACCAACCAAAAAAGAGCCCAGGACCAGATGAATTCACAGTCGAATTCTACCAGAGGTACAAAGAGGAGCTGGTACCATTCCTCCTGTAACTACTCCCAAAAAAAGAAAAAAAAAAAAAAAAAAAAAAAGCCCAGGCCCAGATGAATTCACAGTCGAATTCTACCGGAGGTTCAAAGAGGAACTGGTACCATTCCTTCTGAAACTATTCCAAACAATAGAAAAACAGGGATTTCTGCTTAACTCATTTTATGAGGCCAGCATCGTCCTGATACCAAAACCTGGCAGAGACACAACAAAGAAAAGAAAATTTCAGGCCAATATCCCTGATGAACATTGATGAGAAAATTTTCAGTAAAATACTGGCAAACTGAATCTAGCAGCACATCAAAAAGCTTATCCACTGCAATCAAGTCAACTTCATCCCTGGGATGAAAGGCTGGTTCAACATACGCAAATCAATAAACGTAATCTATCACATAAACGGAACCAATGACAAAAACCATGATTATCTCAATACGTGCAGAAAGGGCCTTTGATACAATTCAACACCCCTTTATGCCAAAATCTCCCAAGAAACTAGGTATTGATGGAATGTATCTCAAAATAGTAAGAACTATTTATTATAGACCCACAGCCAACATCGTACTGAATGGGCAAAAGCTGGAAGCATTCCCTTTGAAAACCGGTGCAAGAAAAGGATGCCCTCTCTCGCCACTCCTGTTTAACATATCATTGGCTGTTCTGGCCAGGGCAATCAGACAAGAGAAAGAAAGAAAGGGTATTCAAATAGGAAGAGAGGAAGCCAGAATGTCTCTGTTTGCAGATGACATGATCATATATTTAGAAAAGCCCATCGTCTCAGCCCCAAATCTCCTTCAGCTGATAAGCAACTTCAGCAAAGTCTCAACTAAATCAATGTGCAAAAATCACAAGCATTCCTATACACCAACAATAGACAAGCAGAGTCAAATCATGAATGAACTCCCATTCACAATTGCTACAAAGAGAATAAAATACTGAAGAATCCAACTTACAAGGGATGTGAAGGACCCCTTCAAGGAGAACTACAAGCCACTGCTCAAGGAAATTAAGAGAGGACACAAACAAATGGAAAAACATTCCATGCTCATGGACAGGAAGAATCAATATCATGAAAATGGCCATACTGTTCTAAGTAATTTTTAGATTCACTTCTATCCCCCTCAAGCTACCAATTACTTTCTTCACAGAATTAGAAAAAAAACTACTTTAAATTTCATATGGAACCAAAAAAGAGCCCGTATAGCCAAGACAATCCTAAGCAGAAAGAACAAAGCTGGAGGCATCGTGCTACCTGACTTCAATCTATACTACAAGGCTATAGTAACCAAAACAGCATGTGACTGGTACCAAAACAGATATATAGACCAATGTAACAGAACAGAGGCCTCAGAAATAACACCACACATCTACAACCATCTGATTTTGAACATGACAAAAACAAGCAATGAGGAAAAGATTACCTATTTAATAAATGGCGTTGGGAAAACTGGCTAGCCATATGCAGAAAACTGAAACTGGATGCCTTCATTACACCTTTTACAAAGATTAACGCAAGATGGATTAAAGACTTAAACATAAGGCCTAAAACAATAAAAATCCTAGAAGAAAACCTAGGCAATGCCATTCAGGACATAGGCATGGGCTAAGACTTCATGACTAAAACACCAAAAGCAACGGAAACAAAAGCCAAAATTGACAAATGGGATCTAATTAAACTAAAGTAGACAATTTTTAATACATAGTTAAAAATGGAGAATTCTGCTTTCCATTTTCATTGTAATTTAGTAGAATATCATCACATAAGACATTTTGATTCATAGGCTTCTAATTTCTCAATGTTATATTTTTGGACACAGTAAAATTCTAGAAGTAATGCAAAGACATCTTATAAAACATAATGAAACAACATACACTGTGTTATATCTTTATTTTTATCTATTTTTGTATGAAAACCCCAACAAACTAAAGCTACAGACAGAAGGAAATTAAAAACGTGGTGTAAGAACCTGACAAATGTATGGAGTGTTTAAAGTGTGGCTGTGCCAAAGTGTTCAGTCAATGCCTTCAAGTAGTCAAGGCACTGTTTTATTCAAATATATTCCATTTGGTAAGCAGTGTGAATATAAGGGAAACCATTCTTTGTTTTGTATTTAACATTTTGCTTTAACGTTCCTTTTAAAAATAGTTATGTTCTCTTAATGATGTGACTGGTGAATTTTCTGTCTAGGAGGGTGCTATCATATTTGGGCGCTATATTTTGTATCTAGGAAGGTATATTATCATATTTGGGAGGGAAATATGTATCCACTGCATGTATTCTTATCCCTAAGCCTATACTTCTTTTATATTGGAAACACATACACACACACACACACACACATACACACACACATACACGATAAATACACCTTCTGAATAATGAATGAATAAAGTAATTCAGAGTTTTTCATTAAAAAAAGAGAATTAGTAGTTACAAATTATCTTCAATGTGTATAGGCTTCTGCAGTCAAGTGACTGCAGAGGCAAAACTGGCTCTAAAGCGTATGTTCTATGACAGCAGATGCTAGGCAACATGAGGCAAAGCTTCCGAATAGTAAGAGTGGTGAAAGTCTGTTTTAAGTATTCTGTTACTACTGGGGATAAAAATACAGAAAGAAATGGAAGAAGGCTGATAGCATAATTTAGCTGTATTTACCTTGATGAGATTTTCCCAGGTCTCACTGTGGACCATGACCCTCTCATTTACTTTACCACTGACAAATTCAGACTATAGATATAGACATAGTCTTCTCACAGAACTACTTGGTCTGTGTTTCAGGAAAGTGGTAACTCTCCCTGACTTAATAACTCCATAATAAATGCAATTTCAAATATCCCACATCCATGAACAAGATAATTAGCTTTTGGGGGCTCATAATACATTTAAATTCATTGCGATATAATATACCTTCAAATTTATAAATGATAAATGTTTAACTAATTAAGGGGTATCATTGCCATGTAATCCTTCACTGTTTGAAAATGACAAACTAGCAAAGTTAATCATAATGCAATCAGTAATGGTTGGCTTCATCCTATATTAGTGAGACATAATGCAAATCAGTGAAGATTCAAGAGGAGTTAGTGAAAGAATTCCACTTAACAAGGAAAAGAAATGAAAGATATCTTCTTAAACATTTGTTACGAAGTAAGCTAAAAACTATTTTTGCTAATTTAATTCAAATTATTTATAATAATCATTTATTTTAGATGTACATGCTAGACATGGTACAAGACAATCAATAATATTATATTTAATCTTCAAAGCACTCTTATAAATTGGGTATTATTATCACCACTTATAAATTTGGAAAATAAAGTTGAGGAGCTAAACTACTTGCCCAAGATCAACCAACCATAAGTGGAAGAATAGAAAATGAAAATTAGGTCTGTGACTTTCAACAAGATACCTTGTGACCTTTCCAGTTGGCCTTCTTTCCTTTGTTCTTTCTTTTTTCAGCTATGACTCATTTTTAAGTTATAAGTCCAGAAAGTCAGCACTGTGGAAGACCAAGCCTACGTAGTGTTTTCTGCTACTGCCATTGTTTATAGAATGTATTGCCTTAAAACACAGGGAGGGTTACTGTCATTAGTTTATTCAGCATCTGTCCATCCATCATTTGTTCTGGGTATTGTGTTTAAGTGCAGGTAATAAAATGATGAGTAAGTTATCTACTAGGAAATTATTATAATTATATTAATTTATTATATGTATATATGTTATTGAAGTAATTTTTCCTATATACTTTACCCTAAATATCATTACCAAATAAACATTTGTATTCAAATATGTAGGCAAATCTTTTAGCTAAAAGAATTTTGCTTCTATGTGTTTGCATAGCAATAATATATTCCAGCAATAATATATTACAGCGTAATGTCAGATAATCTCCAGTCAACATTATCATTGTGTTAAATAAATTACTGGAAAGAACTACTGAATTCCCTGATTCACTAGTATTTCTCCTAAGAACGAACTTGGTGGAAGTAATTGCCAAATGAATTAATTTATCAAAGTAGCTCCCTCAGATCTTTGAATTTAAGAGAAAAAAATTAAAAGCACTCCATTACCCCCTGCTCTAGCATACATTCCTATCATCTGTTTTGGCTGAGCTATCTTGAGAGGTAAGTACAAGACGGGTAGAAGCAAAATGGAACACACACTTCACCCAACCAGTATGTAGAGGATCAGCCCTTAAATAGTAGGCCCTTAATTATAATTTAAAATTATAATTATAAATAAAAATTAGTAGGCCCTTAAATATAATATTAATATTAAAGCCTATTAAGGAATACCACACTTAAATAATTTCCTGGTTTAGAATCATTGTCCTTATTTGTGGGGACCTTCTTTTTTAAAGTCATCTCATTTTGACAGGCTGTGTTCTGTCTCTTGCCAATTCACATTATGTTTTCAGGTAGATTTTCAGGCATATTAAACAAGATCTGATAAGAATACAAGCTGATGTCTTTAAGGTATCATCAAATATGAGATACCATGGAATAAGTAGTGCGTATTTGAAATTATTTACCTATGATTAGAGAAGTATAAGATGGAAAAAGTTTTGCAACTTCTTTGAGTTGAATGATGCAGTAATTAAATGGCAGGATGCAATAATATTTGAAAAACTTCATCACTTCTTAAGTCTGTTAATCGACTTACCTACTCTCATATTTTTATAAGCATTTCTTTTATTTAACTTACAATCTCAGAGTAATTATCCTATGCTTTAAAAGTTATAACCTGAGATGTACATTTATAATAGTTGTTAGTTTTTTAAATTACCTCTTTAGAATTTTGTCTCAGAAGTAAATTTACATTTCTATTTTTTATCTGTATTTCATCCAGTGAAGCAGAAACACACAACTTTTTATTACTTTAGATTGTCAAATGATATGTCCCAGTAGGAAGGCATATTTTACAGAAACAACTGAGTAATTTATAAAATTAGTGGAAGACAAGGAAAAATTTTTAAATATAAATAATATGCAAGCTTTAAGTTTCTAATGTAGTTGTAGCCTATAAATTAAAACTTTACAATTTATAACATTACATTTTGATTTTAAAACTCCAGGGATTTCCCCTCATTTACTTTAATATAAAATTTGTTCTATCCCATCCCTGGTTTCATAAAGTCAGTCAGCTGTAAATCTTGTAAATTTCAGATTTTATAACTTAATTGTCCTGAATTCATATGCCTTATTTTGTTACTCTGTAATCATATTAGATTTCTATTGCTGCTGTCACAAATTACCACAAACTTAATGGCTTAAAACAATATCATTTATTGTCTCACAATTCTGCAAGTCAAATATCAGAGTGGGCTCAAGGTGTTTTCTCTGGTCTGGGTCTTATAAGGCCGAAATTAAGGCATCAGTCAGCTTGCACTCTTGTCTAGAGGAAAATTTGCTTTCAAGCATTTTTATGTTTTTGGCAGAATTTGGTTGCATGTAGTTGGAGAAAGGAATCCCTGTTTCCTTGTGGGCTGTCAGCTGGGAGCTACCCTTAGGTCCTTGAGGTGTCTCTTATCACATGGCTCTACATGAGAGCAATGGCACACTGAATTCTTATCCTTGGAATCTTGTTCAAGTCTCCTGCCACATCACTTTTGTTTCCAGTGAGAGAATTTCTCTCCTTTTAAGAATTCATGTTATTCCCTAGCCTATCTGGATAATCCACAGTCATCTTAATTTAAGTTCAGTGACCTTAATTACATGTGCAAAGTCTCTTTTTCCATGTTATCATAACATACTCACATTTTCTGGGGATTCGAGTATGGGCATCTGTAATGGTTAATCTTATTTACCTACTTGACTGGGTTAAAAGACGCCTAGATAGCTGGTAAAGTATAATTTCTGGGTGTGTCTGTGAAAGTGTTTCCCAAAGAGATCAGCATTTGAATAGGTAGGCAGGGTAATGAAGATCCACCTTCACCAATGTGAGTAGGCATTATCCAGTCTGTTGAGATCTTGCTCAAGTAGAACAAAAAGGTGGAGGAAGAATGAATTCACTCTCTCTTGAGCTGCAACATCCATCGTCTCCTGCCCTTGAACATCAGAGCTCCTGCTTCTCAGGACTTTGGACTCCAGGACTACACCAAGGCATCCTGGTTCTCTGGCCCTCAGACTTGGACTGAATTAACACTATAGTTTCCCAGGTTCTCTACCTTGCAGACAGTGTATTATGAGACTCTTTAGCCTTCATAATCCTGTGAGCCATTCCCATAGTAAAACTCCTCCTACGTGTATCCTATCAGTTCTGTTTCTCTGGAGAACCTTGACTCATACAGCATCTTTAAGGTTCATTAATTTGCCTATTATAACAATATACTATCTTTTTTCACAGTTTAACATCCTTGAAATGGGATGAATTTTAAAGTCAATGGTTTGTCATATTCAAATTGACAACAATTTTCCCCTTGTTCTACATAATATGATGTATATTATCATGATATGTTAATCTAGGAATAATAATTTATCATATGCTACTCTTAAATACTATGTAAACACAGAAAGAGCTATGAGAAGTAATAAAAAAGCAATTGCCATGGTATGAAAATAGATGGCTGACATGAACAAACAACTCACAAAAGAAATCTAAATGGACAATATATATATAAAAATTTTAACTTTACTGGAAATCAAAGAATAAAAGAAACTACAATATTTATTCTATCAAATTAGAAACATTTTCAATAGATGGTACCTATCCTTCATGAAAGTAGAAGGAAACAGAGTTGGAGGTAGAAACAAGTTTGGAGGCTAATTTTGCAATGTATTTCTTAAGACTTAAAAGTCCTCAATTACTTCAATTCTAGGAATTTTTTCCATAGAAGTATTCAAAGGCCCATGCAAAACTATGTATGTATTCCACATATATTTTATATATACTTTGTTGTAATTCTGTTTATAATGATGAATGACTGAAAACAAACTTCCTGTTGTCAAATAATAAAACATACTGGTTAAATCAATGTAATACACGTTTATGAAGAGCACTTACAGGGCCAATAAAATGATGCTATATGAAAGAAAATATGCATGAAACATGAGAAAGGTAGATTATGTGATCATAGGTATATAGTAATTTTGAGAAAGAAAAAATAATCAAATATTTATATCTGTCCTTCTTGCCAGTTTAAGTGGAAGAGGTGTCTTTTTCCTCTCAATGCTCATAACTCCACTCATATTCTAGATATACTACCTTTCACTTCCTCATAAGCTGTTCTTCCTCATTATTTTCTCTATCTTCTGCTTCATTTGTTCTCCCAACTTTTACTCCTACCAGCATTCAAAAATGCCAAAATTACTTCCATCAAATACATGCATACATACATAAACATATGGATAAAGCTGTTCCCTATAGGTATTGATCATTCCTCCTTTTTGTTTCAGTCAGGCTTTTACTATTTTTTTATACACAGGTTTTCCAGTTTCTTTGATCACTGCAGTTAATACAAAACTATGCATTTATTCAACAAATAGTTATTAATACTGTGTGTGAGATCCAGTTCTATGTTTGGGAGATATGAATATAACTTGTGAATAGGGTAATGTATCTGTATGAATATTGGAGAAACAAAAAATAAAACAAAATCAGATACTGACAAGTACAACATAGATAATTAAAATAAGTTCATGTCTATGACATAGGCAGAGTAGTGACTAACAGGTTAATCACGTCAATGTTCAGGGAAGGCTTCATTTAAGCTGATCTCAATTATTAGAAAGTTCAGCAACATGAAATCTGTGAAAAGAGAATTTTCAGGTAGACATTATCTCAGATTTTAAGAAGTTGGCTGTCTAGCAGAAGAGACACTATAGATTAGGGAACAGCTAGAGCAAAGGTCCTGAATTGGGAATGATCTTGGGATGACTGGCATCGATAAATAAGGAGAAAATGGGTGAAATATATTGCCCTGGAGGGAGAGTAGTAAAAGATGATACTGTGAGAGGTCAAACCACATAGGATTTCCCATGCTAAGGTATTGATGGTGTGGAGTGGTATTTTACAGTGGGAAGTATGTACTGTGATTATCTGATTGTTGGTTTTGAGGATTAGTCTGTTTGTAATGTGAAAATGGATTGTGATGGAGGCAGGAGTGGAGGTAGGAGACTGACTAGGAAGTTCTTTTAGAATACGGTAGCTATTGTGGCGGTCTGAGCGCTGAAGATGTACAGAATTGTACCAACAGAAGACATAGATTTGCTTTTGCACTGGATGGGAAATGGAGTGAATGAAAGGGTTAAGGAAACAGATAACGCTGGGGCAGCTGGAATGACAGTAGTAATCTTTCCTGGGATGAACCTGGATTCTAACTTTAATATGTTGAAATGATTCTGTTGAAGGCCACGAGTGCTCTTTTAGTTTTAAACTCAATTGAGAATTCGTAGTCCTTTCCTCTCTGGACCCCTATGTAGTTTTAGCACACAAAGTCCCTCTCTTTTTGTCTTATATCTTTGCCATTTATCTCATTTTCCTCTGTGTTGCTGCTCATCCTTTAAATGCTGGGCTTCTTTCCCCCAGACTCTTTGTTTTTCATTCTACAGACTCTTGTGACTGTCCATACTGACAACTTCCGATCTGTGTTCACAACACAGATATGATTCTCCTAACAGTCCAGTCAATACGCAACTATCTATAAACAATTATTTCAAGTGCTAGAGGTACCTCAATATGTCCAAACCCAAATTCTGTTTCTCTATGCTCAAATCATGCTCTTTCTTTTATTTTCTTAGGAATTCTCCCACCGTTGACATGGTGTTGTCATAAACTGAATTATTGGACTGAGTTCTTCACCTGCCTGGAGTAGTATCATGTATACATGTGTCTGTTATGGCTTCATAGAGAGTTAACTTACCACCATTTGACTTCAGCTTTTGCCAACATTACTTGTTTTGGTTAATGCAAAGGTGCTGTGTATGACACAATCAAAGGCTTAAAAGGCCGTTGGGCTTGTTGCTTATACATCTTCCTTTCATGACGAGAAGAAGATGCTTCAGGCAGGCATTAGTCAAAGAAGGCTGAGGGACATGTGAAGCACATTTGGACCAAGTCTGATGCTCTGAGTCAATCTCAGTCATGCTGAAGATACAGCTGCAGTTGTGTGAATAAGAAATAAATCCATATTATTTTATATCATTAAGATTTTGTGATTTTTATTCAGCCAAAACTAACTCATGCAAGACTCAAATGAGAAGCCTGGCAGCCATCCCTGACTCTCTCCTCTAATAACAGTAACATGGAAGAATATCTAAATCATATTTTGTGCACAATGTCTCCTGTGCCTCACTCTCCTTCTCTAACACCCCATTGCACTTATCTCTTCTTTAAGTCACTCTGTATCTTATTACTGGTTTCCTTGGCTTTAGTGTGATCCCATTCCTACCCATTTTCCTTACTGATATTAGAATAATCTTTCCTAAAATGCAAACTAATCAGTCATTCTGCTGTTTATAATCCTTCAAGGACCATCCTTAACTAAACAGTCATTGTAAAACCCAAATTATTTAATACATACTGACCCTCTCAACATGGCCTCTAAGTCTGCCCTTATTTCTTACATTTGTCTTTCATCTTCACCTTGCACTCCAGCAACACCATGCTCATTCTCATTTCATGCTTTTTCATATGTTCCTCACATATTCATAGATTTTTTTATGCCTACTTTTACCCCATGCAGTCTGATTCCACCAAACTCCAGTATTATCTTCTCCAGTGAGTTGTGCCTGCATCCTCTATGCTCCTCACCTTATCCAGCCCTACTTAGGAGCCCTAGTGTTATATGTACATTCACATAAATCAGTGATTTCCTCTGTTGGAACTTCGTAGAATAATTAATTAGTTTCTGTTTGTGGTTCAAATTTAGTTCGGATGAACTTTCTTTTTGATTTGTTTACTTTCTTGTCTTGTAACTAGTATATACTTTTCTTGGGGTCATTACTATATCTTTTATTTCTGTATTTCCAGTGACTAATATGATGCCTGAAACTTCATAAATATAATTGTGGAGTAAGTGAGTAAACGAAAGAAAGAAGAAAAGAAAGAATTTTAGAGGAGAAAATTGAAGCCAAGACATTTTATTTAATTTTCTCATTGTTCACCAAATAAGTGATTGGGATTAAGATCACTTGTGTCCTTGAGTAGTACATTTTATGTTTTATCATTTCCATTTCCCAAGAAACATTTTTTAAAAAGCATCATTCCCAGTGATTCCAAAATTACAAGTTATATGTTACTAGGAATAAAAAATTATAAATACATGTAAAAACATTATGAGATAGTCACATGTTTATCCTCAGGATATTATCCTGAAGTTCTGTATCTATTAAACTCTATGAAAATGATTCTGTAACATTGACAAACATTATCAGTAAAACCAAGTTATTATTAAACAAGCAAGGGCATATTGGTACTTAAGAGAATGCCATTGTAACGTAAGCAGTTGCACCATCATTACGTTTGTATATTGGATATATTGAGTGGTTAGACCAAATGAACTTTAAAAGTACATCTCTATGCCTGTCTTTTGTCAAGTCTCCTTTCCTCGCGTGAGCTTTTTCAAACCATTCTACCTCATTTTAATCAACTGAGTAAAATTTTAATATGTGCATTCCTGATTCTTTGGCATTTTAGTGTGTACCTTTAATATATCATCATTGATCAAATATGTCCTTATAACTTCTTTTTCCTGCCTTAGTTTCAGTATATGTATATATGCCTCTGTGTGTGTGTTGGGGGGGGGTGGGTGGATGATGGATCTGTGTCCCCTAATATTTTCAAATTCCTTGAAAGTAGAATATGTGTTCTTCTTTCTAACTATTTTCTACATCAGGCTTCAGACATAAAGCTTTCCTCAATTAGCCATTAACTGAGACACCTTAGACATGTTAAACACTGAAAATGACATAAAAGTCACATATTATAGAAGAATCAATGGGCAAAATCAAATAACTTTATAGTGTACCGGTGGAAATCTGGAACTATAATTTTGGACTCCTATGTGACAGTGCAATTCTAATTCTCCGACACAGTCTCATCTCTTAATTAGCTTGAGAAGTAGCTACTGTACTCTCAGAAATAGCCTAGAATTATAAAATTGTATTAGTTTGAGACTATAAGCATTGCCCTTTAGGTTATTTCAAGCAAATCCCTTTGCTGTAAGTCATGACAGGAGATCTTAGAAATGATTAAATAAGAATGTCTCTTGATGATCAAATAGTATTTCAAAACGAATTAATGCTTTAAATTTTCCTCTGTCAGGGAAGCTTAATTCTTTTTACACTACTTTTGTGATTGCACTTCTGATTCAAAAATGAGTATACTGGTAATAATGATGATCATATGGCAGCACCACATCATATCCTTTGGAGCTTTATACATTTACCAGTACCTTTTGGTTATTGTTCTAGTGATCTTTGCCATATTCTGAAAACTAAAGTATATATTACTACATCAAGTTGGGATTTTAGTCACTTTTTTTCTGTAATTTGGTTTGCTTCCACAAAGTTAGCAATGACAAGTATTATATATTCAACTGGGTGCTGGGTTATAAAGGTAAACCAAGATATAATGCCAGATTTTAAGAATTTGGTTATAGAGCAGAAGAGTAAGTATTGAACAAGAAGTCAGATTTTAATGAAATGTTAAGACTGAAGGGATCAGGGAAAACTTAACAGAAAAGGCAGCTTTGGAACTAGACTCTGATAATCTAAGGTAGCATAGATATGGCAAAAAGATAGAGGACTCAGACCATGGAATTCCCTTGTCACTAATTCATCTTCTGTTGCTGGCTTGCTTAGGTAATTTAATAAATACATGTTCTAGCCACTTATCACAAAAGGTCTTGTTTTCATTTGTCTTATAGAAAAACTACTGTTTTTTTCCTCTGAAAGAATATTTGAGGATATTACCCACATATATATACACACACACATATATATACACACATATACCTATATACACACATACATATATATTTTATATAGAAGACTGACCCTCAGGAGTAATGATCTAGAATTGAATAATGTACTTTATAAGACTTGATGCATCAGTCTAAAATAAGGGTTACACCATTCCATGTTTGTTTCTTTCCTGAAGGGTTATGACATGGGAGAACGTAAAGACCATAGGGAAGTGATATTTCTGTTCGTCTCTCTACCTATTTGATTTTAGTCCTCCATTTGCTGCTCACTTTGCATGCATCAGACTCTTAAGACTTTTGTCATCTGTTTCACCTGATCCCATATTCACTATAATTGCTTATTCCCTTTCAAAATTCTCAAATAATGGATCAGCACCAATAAAACGCTAGACCTGAAGATGCTAATACTTATTCATCACGTTTAGGCCCAATTGACTGTGGCTTCAGTGTGCATGTGTGTGGTGATGAGAGTATGTCTATCAGTCTGCTTGGTGTGGTTAATTGGGTGGTTTCTAAGGTCTTTCTGTTTAAGGATTCTAATGTTTGATTGGGAAATACTTTAAATGTTGAATACTATACACAGTTGTGATTGAAACACTGTTTATATACATTATTGAATTGCTTTATGATCCTCTGCTATCCTCAGCATATAGTACTGGCAAATCAGGGAGAAATCTAGTTCCCTTATGGAAATGGCTTATGCATCATATCAAATATTCAGAAAAGAGTGAGTAGTCTACTGATTTTTCTAAAGAGGATAATAGGATGGTAAAAACTGTGACACTTCAGGTGCAAAATTTTATTTAGAAAATGGGACTCCTAACCAGGCTAATCCAATCTTGACATTATTTGAAGAATGAGTGTTTTAGACTGGGCCGTTTAAGAAAAATGTTTTCACTGTGTCTATTTATTGTACTTCATTGACTTTCTGCCTTACCAAGTCATTTGGAATCTAAATATCCAGAAGATGAGTCTCTTCACCAAAAAAAAAAAAAAAAAGAAAAAGAAAAAAAGTCATATCATATTCCGTCTTTCACAATAATTTATTTGCTTGTAATTAGCAAGACTGAGCCCTATATGGGCACTGAAACTACAATGTTAATTTTATTATCTAGCAGATATAGAAAGAAAACAAAATTTAAACTATTATTTTAAATGTGCAGTTTGACATTCCTTAAAACAATATATGTTCTGCAATTCCATTTGAAAAACAAATAGGAATCGGTGATGATTTGGCACCATGATCTGAAATAATGATCTTGATTAGGAAATCAGTGTTTTTATTTAGCCAGTTCAAAAGTTAATGTTTTAGAGTGTTATTGTAATTGAAACTTATGGTCTACTGATGATGAAAAATAATTTTAGTGTCTGATAAACTTGGGCTCAAATACTAGCTCTTTTACTTATTATTTCTGAAATCTTAGTCAAGGTATTTAAACTATTTGGTTCTTGATTTCTTTGCACAAAAAAGAAGATACCTTTCCCTAATTCATAAAAATTTCTTCTACGGAGGCATGATTTCAATATTGGAGCCTTGTGACAATTGTTTTCTATTTTTCTGGTTTCTTAACTATACTTTAGAAGTGTAATTCTCTGAATTCTCTAGGGAAAACTCACAGTAAGATTTTATATCCATGTTTCAGAAGGAAGATGAGCTTACATTTCATTTTATGTTTTTAAATGAACTATTTTTACATTTTTAAATATACTACTTTCAACTGTGTCTTCTTGAGAGTTCATCATCTGTACCCTTCCCAAATCCTATAATCAGTGCAGCCATCCTCCAGGTGCTCCTGGGCACTTGGGGCTTACTGTTCACAGTCCTTTCCCTCCTGACAAACCACAGTCAAGGATTAACTGGCATGGGGATACAAATAGCTCTCTTGCCTCAAGGTGGATCCAACTCTGGCTCAATTCATACTCCAGAACTGCCCATGGGATCAAATTGCAGGTACAGCCTAGCTGAGAAGAAATCCTTACCTAGTTCCTTCACTTGCCTCATTCTTTCCCTCTTCAATCTTTTTCTACTGAAGGTATCCCCTCAGTAAATCCATTCAGTCAAATCACTGTCTCAGGTTCTGCTAAAGGCATACCCCATTAACACTGATTTTAAAAACTGAGGTTGTCTGAGCCAGGTGCTTCACTGGAAAATAAGCCAGATCTGGCTTTGAATTTTAGTTTTGTGACTTGGTAGAATATACTCTTGAGTAGATACTTCAGTCTATTTGAGTCTCAGCTTATTTATCTTAAAGGAGGTGAAATATAGCCTACCGGACTGTTATGAAGTTAAATGAGATCATATATATATATATATGCTTTATGTATATATTTATGTGTACATATATGTGTACATATATGTGTGTATATTATGCACATATATTTATGTGTACATATATTATTTATATACATACATATATAAACATACCAAGCACCCAGCACTGATTCTGGAGACATAAGACTCACCAAATGTAAATCATTTTATTTTGTGTCTTCTGCTTTCTATTCCTTCTGCCCCTATTTCTGTCTTCCAGGTTGCACTGGCACTTATACATTTTTGTTCTTATCTCTTTAGAATTTTTTTCTGGATACCTTTTCCTGCCTAAGAGGCTAGGAAATCTGCCATGGGAGCTGATTATGGGAATATCTTCTGTTTCAGATTTGTCTATAATAAGAGACTAAGAAACTTGGAGTGATAAAAGTTAAGGGTACTGGAAAAGTAGACATTATTGGATCATGTAAAATAAAACCAATGGATACAAAATATAGAGCCAAAAAATTGAGATTACGAAACTTTGGGTCTAGCAGGCAATTGGGGAACATTTAAATCAAAGACCAGGCAAAGGGCTTTTGCTCTCTACAGGGCTCCACTTGGTCTGGAAGGCAAGGAACTTGCACAGGGGCCTAGGGTCTTTTCAAATGTTCAGAGATATCAGTGAAACCATCTTTTAGTGATAAGAGGTAGAGAAAGTAATTGCCTGGGGGCAAATTTTATCGGCAATCAGGAAGGATAAAACTGACCCAGTAAGAGGTTAGTATGGAACAAGAGAATGCAGAGGAATGAAACAAACAGCAAATAGAGGCACAGGCCTTTCCGGGGGTATCAAAAACAGCAATAGCAGTGAAATACTTTTGAGAATGAAAGAATGGCAAAACTCTTGGAAGCCAGAGCCACTGCATGTAAATTCTTGGGGGAAAGAGCATGCTGTAGTTAGCCATGAGCTAGATTTGAGTTCATCATCAGTAATTTCTCTAATGAACCACAAGAGAATGCATAATTAATTAGAAATGTGAGCAACTTTTTAAAATCAGTGAATATAATCTGTTCCATATGAGGAGTTCTAAAAGTCACAGTAACCTCCTCTAGTGGACATAATTTTAGTTTTTAGTATTTTTCTCTAGAAATGTTGATAGATAACATCACGGAAACTTGGGATCAAATTCTGCCTCGACATACAATCCTGCCTTTTGAGAACTGCCTGTCTCAGTTTTGTGATCAAACTCTAACAAAATTTTCTTATGTAACCTGGGTACTGTGCTAAGAGGTTTATGTTCATTATCTTATAAAAGCTCAAATACATGAGTTGAGATTCCTGTCCTGCCCAGTGTTAAATGAAGAATCTGCAACTCTGAAAGTTTTGAGTACTCTGTCCAATATTATAAAACCAATAGGTAACTGTTTCAAATATAAATCATTCTAATTCCAAATCTCTAGGGAACACAAAGTAGTAATTTGAGGATTGTTCCTCTTTTTTTTTTTTTCTTTTTTTTTCTTTTGGGTCACAGTCTCACTCTGTTGCCCAAGCTGGAGTGAAGGGGCACAATCAAACTTCTGGGCTCAAGCGATCCTCCCACCTCGGCCTCCTGAGCAGCTGGTACTACCCATGCATATCACTATACCCAGGTAATTTTTTTGTAGATACAGGGTCTCTATATTTTGCCTCGGCTGGTCTTGAATTCAAGCGATCCTCCCATCTCAGGCCTCACAAGGTGCTGGGATTACAGGCATGAACCAGCATGCCCAGCCTTGAGGAATTTTTTTTAACAACCTTCCTCCACAAAGTGAGATTCCTCCACAGAGTCAAGTTAATTGAGGTTTTCTCAATCTTATATAAAATATAAATAAAAGAAATATCATAAACCTTACCATTTTTATAGATCTGGTAGCATATAATCTAAATTTTAGAAAAGGAGCTTGTTCTTAAAAATGCCTCTTCTAAACAGGTCCAATAGCTTCCCCTCTAATCACTAAATTATCCCCTCTGAGCTCTACTTACTCAAAAACTTAGAAGTCACCATTCAACCATGCTTTTTAGCCGTGGAGTAAACAAAGAGAAACCTGCCAATACTGAAAAACTCAAAAATGTGTGAGTACCACTCTTCACTTGGTCACTTTCATTATTTGGGAATGATATTTCCTTTTTGAGAATTATGTCCTCTCTGGATTTGACACAGTCATATGTCTTCTGGACTGACCCCTGAATTTTTCCTGTTTTATACAAAAATGTCAATTCTAGTGTTTGTAGGTATCATGCATTAAAATTCTTGTCTCTAAAAAGGACTAGTGAATATGCAAAGTAGATCAACTTTAGAACCGGTCTGAAATAATTGGTAAAATATTTAAAGTTACAAACCAAATCAGAAGAAAGTTCTTAATCTCTGTTCCATCCCTAGGAGGTGTTACTGCACCTCATGAATATTTAAAATCAGGGGTCCACAAATTTAACTACCTGAAAAGGCCAGTAGGTATAAATGAATGAACTGGGCTGTATGTAGGAACAAAAATTGGAGTTCTAAGCCTATGTAAGGAAGACACATGTTGTGAATCATTATCATCTGATTATTGCCCTGAAAAAGCCAAGACTAGCATTGTCAGATTAAATATTTCAAGAGAAACTGTAAATTCAAATTTTCTTATATAATGTTTCTGATTTGTAAACATTTTCAACTAATTTTAAAAGTTTAAAACAGTGTGGAAGAAACAAAACACATTTTTTAGTCAATTTTGTCTATATTCTACCAAATTTCAAACGCTGTTTTGTTCAGTATTTTCAGTAGTGAGTCCAAAGGTTATTCATGCTAATGACCTGTTGATCTACAGCTCTTGGCTCAGGCTAATGTGTGATCATGATTTATGTAGAACCAGGGGCGTGAAAACTTTTTCTACCGAAGATCACTAACTTAGCATCTCTCCTGCAATATTGAGAAGTAACAAGAAACCTAATTATTTTTCCTACAAGATTTTGGAGAGTGATTAACATAAAGTGGACCACAAAATTATTTAATTGATATGATAAAATATGTTAGTTCTCAGTAACAACCTATTAGTGTTATTTTAAAAAGTTGGAAAATAAGATAAAAGGGATAGAGAAAAAACGAAGGGCATTAGGAGAAAATGGTAGGTGGACAAAAGAAAGCAGGGAAATGAAAGGGGTAGACAACCATAAGTTGAATACTCTAATAAAAGTATTAGAAGTGAAGTTTTTTGTTGTTGTTGTTGGCTACATGATACATCAGAGAAAAAGTCTTTGTCATAGTTAAGACCCAACGCCTGGCTCTGTTGATCATCCCTCTGACTTAAACCTCTCTAAATCTGTTTCCTCATCAGTAAAATGGGGATAATAATATCTACTTATGGTATTAATTAAATAAATAAACCAGTTAAATATATGTAAAGTGGCTATAACAATGGCTATTTCTTAAGCATAAACAAATCTTAATTATCTTTGTTATTTTAAATTTAAGCTTTAATTTTCAGTAAAAATTCTGTTTTTCCATTGGTAAATTTTTTATGATGTTTTTATTTTCAAATTTTATTTTTCAAATATAGGCTTCTTTTCTCATGCTTTTGTGAAGATTTCTGGAGTTGACAAAGGAATAATTTGTGTGTGTGTGTGTGTGTGTGTGTGTGTGTTCTTAATTATATCTATCCTAAGTCAGAATTGCAGTAGCTTTTGTCACTCTGCTTTGAGACTTGGTCTTTCTGGAAATTCAACTTATATATTTGATTTTCCATCCATTTAAAAAATTCTTTTGGGCAGAGATTAGTTTTATTTTGGGCTTTGGTTTTTAAAGAGCCCCAAACTGACTGAACTTGATGTATGTATATCATGTGCATATCAGATGTCATTTTATTTTTTCTTTTGCAATTTTTATACATTTTCTTTTATTTAAACACTCCATTTTTTTCTGTTTATTATTAACATTTTGCACATAGTTCATAACATAGGACCCAAAGGACTGTATTATAAGATGAAGTCTTTGTTTTTCAATATTACTTTTCCTACTAGCTACTATGTTGTGTAGCTTATGCACCAGCATTCAATTAGTTCAATGGTTAATTACAACAATTAGTTCAATGGTTAATTACAAATGTCTGGGTTGGGTGGGCTAGTTTTTCTGATATTTACTGATCCTGGAAAGGTTCATATCACTGCTGGATGTCAGCAGAAGTTGAGCCTCTAAGTGGCATTTGTAACAGTAATCAGAGAGATGTCATAAACTGTTTAAGAGGAATATTTGAGTGAATTTGTCCTCTTGATGCCTTAGCTAAATTTCTTAATTAATGTCTCTTTAGATAATATATGTGAGCTCACCAGCAAGACCCTACCATTATCTAATTCCTGACCAAAAACAAAATTCCCAGTACTATCAGGTTTTCTTTTAGAAATACTTACTTTATCATCCTTTCATATTTTAATATTTGCTTTTAGGACATAGTTGAATTTTTCTAAATAATTATAAAGGGTTTTCTTGCAATTGAACAGAAATTATGCCTTTCTTTATCCATATTTATTTTCTCACTACAGTGCTAAAAGAATTCACTTCTACCACCCACCCAAATCAATGACTAAGCCGGTGGTTTGTATTTCATAAACAAGGGCGTTATTACTTTCAACTTCATCCCCTATATTAGGATCTTCTTTCTTGCTCTTTTTTTTTTTTTTTGGTTCTTGCCAAGTGATTTTATTAGGCTCACAGCTCTGTAGTCCAGCTTCTAAAATTGTCAGCTTAAGTTAGAAATATGTGTCATGACAGTCATTCCAAAGTATTAAGAAAAGCAGAAATTTGGTGACATGAGAACTTGAAGAAAAAGGAATTTGGCAAAGACTGACAGTAGTTAGATTGATTCTTGGCAGTGCTAGAGATGTGAATTTTGTCATTATTATTATCATTTTTTCCATTCCTGGAAGTGAAAAGTAATTTTGCAGGTAATTATAACTTCATATATTTAGCGCTTATTTTGTCATTTTCTACAAACATGTATATTTTTAAGTAAACTAAAGAGGCTTATTTAATTAATAGAATTTTAAAGAAAAAATTATTTAATTGTTGCCTACTCTATCCATATAGCAGCTTTCAAATGCATGCTTTCATTCTCTGTCAACACTCACACACATACAATATTATATAATATACATATGTGTGTATATACACACACACCCATATACACAGTCCATTTTTATTGTTTGTGGATTTCATTTTTGTGAATTGGCCTACTTGCTAAACTTTATTTGTGACTCCCAGACCAATATGGGTGGTCTTTTCTGGTCATTCATGGACATGCATATGCACAGAGCAGGAAAAAAATGTGAGTTGGTCCCAGGCACACATTCCCCCAGCTCAGGTCAAAGTGTGGCATCACCTTCTTGTTGCAGATCTCCTACTGTAAATAAGTGTTTTTGTTCACAGTCCGGTGACTTTTTCACATTTTTGTGCCTTTTGTTGATTATTTCTCTATTTAAAGTGGCCTCCAAGTATAGTGCTAAAATGCTATCTAGTGTTGCTAGGTACAAGAGTGCTGTGATGTACCTGAGGAAGGATGTATGTTTGTTAGACATACTTCATTTAGGCACAGTCAGTCAGTGCTGCTGACTGTGAATTCGATGTCATTGAGTCAACAATACATACTAAATAAGGTGTGTTGAAACAGAAACACACATAAAACAAGATTATATATTGATCTGATGACCAGAGGCTCCGTGGAACCTAACCCTGTATTTCCTCTAGGATTGATAATTCAGTATTCATAGATACAACATTTATGGTGACTTTATAGAATGTTACTACCACAAATAATATGAACAAACTCTATATACCTTATTAAGCTTTAAATTTATACTATTCACATGTATATCTAATCACATACGCACCTATTCAGACACATAATTACACATTTATTTTTAACTAACTGTGTAGTTACACTACCAAAGTTTGAGGAACACTGGTTTACTAGGATATGAAGTTGAAGGGCATAACAATTTACAGTTTAGATTCAATTGGCTAACAAAGATGTCTAGAGGTGTTTCTGTTTTTCTTGTGAAATAGCCATTCCAACAATTGAAATCAGTCTATTATTTTAATAATAACTCATTTTCTGGGAGTTAAACAGACTCCAGACATTTTCCATCATAAACCTGTGATTTCTGGTTCCTGCTTATTGCGGTCATCTTCTCTGCCAGCTCACATTTCTCTTTCTCTTCCTGAGAAATCATTAAGCAGAAAGAGAGTGGAGTGAAATATTTAAAGTGTTGAAAGGGAGTGGAGGTAGAGAAACTAGGTGCTTTCTCTCTAAGACTGGGAGCCAAGGATGTCTCCATGGTGTCTTTTAAACATCATACTACATGTTCTAAGTAATACAATAAGTTAAATAAATAAAAGTATATATGTTGATTTAGAAGGAGTATATCCTCAGAAGACATGACTTTCTAATTAGAATAATCCAAATAACTGAGAAAAAACTTCTGCAATGAAGAAAAAACTATAGTGTGGTTGCAGGATATAAAGTTAATATATAAAAGTCAATTGTTTCCTATATACTAGCAATGTAGAATTGAAATTTGATTTTTGCTTTGGGTTTTTTTTTTTTTTTTTTTTTTTTTTTTTTTTTGGTCTCTGTTTTTTTCTGTTGTGTTTTGTCGTGCGATCCCAACCCGGCACAATCTCTTCTCTTGATTAACTTAAATCCTCACCCCCCCCATTTCTTTCCTAGGTCAGTTCTTTTTTTTTTTTTTTTTTTTTTGATGCAGTCTCGCTCTGTCACCCAGGCTGGAGTGCAGTGGCATGATCTCGGCTCACTGCAGCCTCCACCGCCCAGGTTCAAGCGATTCTTCTGCCTCAGCCTCCTGAGTAGCTGGACTACAGGCGTGGGTCGCCATGCCCAGCTAAGTTTTGTACATTTAGTAGAGACGGAGTTTCACCCTTTTGGCCAGGATGGTCTTCATCTCCTAACCTCGTGATCCGCCTACCTCAGACTCCCAAAGTGCTGGGATTACAGGCGTAAGCCACCCCACCCAGCCTGAAATTTGTTTTTAAGATCTCACTATGTTGCTCAGGCTGGTCTCAAACTCCTGAGCTCAAGATACGATCCCACCATAGCCTCCCAAGTGGCTGGGATTACAAATGACTACTACTGTACTCAGCTCAATTAGAATTAGAAATTAAAAATACAATGCCATTTACATTAATAACAAAAAATTAAATGTTCAATTATTAATCTAACAAAATGTGTACAAGATCTATTTGAGGAAAACAAAACTCTGATGAAAGAAATCAAAGAAGATCTAAATTAAGAGACATTCTATGTTCATGGATAGTAATATTCTATATTGTTATCAGTTCTTCCCAAATTGATGTACTGATGCAATGTAATCTCAATCAAAATACTAGCATAATTTGTCATGACTGCCAAAAAATCAACATGCCCTTCATTAGTTAATGGATAAACAAACTATAGCATACAGGAGAACACTATTCAGCAATAAAAAAGTGAAGATCCTAAGCCACAAAAAGACATGGAGGAAAGTTGAGTGTACATTGCTAAATTAAAAAAGTAAATTGGAAAAGCTATGTACTGTATGATTCTAAATATATAACATTCTAGAAAAGGCACAACTATGGAGACAGTAAGATCAGTGGATGCCAGAGGTTGAGGAGGTGGAATGGGGGTGGAGCACAGGGGATTTAATAAGTCTACTCTTATTAAGTAAGGGAGAGTAGTAAATCTACTCTCCATGATAGCATAATGGTGGCTACATGGCATTATGGAGTCATCAAAACCGTAGAACTGCAAAATGTTGATAGAAAATCCTAATGTAAACTGTGGACTTTAGTTAATAATAATATGTAAGCTTATTAGGCAACAAATGTGCCACACTCATGTAAGATGTTAATAATAGGGGAAACCATGAGCAGTAAGAAGTGGTCCATGGGAACTCACTGTACTATCTGCTCAATTTTTTGTAAACCTAAAACTAATCTATAACATTGGTTATTAACTTTTAAAAAACTTTTTAAAAAGTCTATTAACTTTTTAAAGCTTACATTAGATATTTAATTTTTAAAAGATTATTTTGTCCCATGTTTTACTTTCTTGTGTCAAATACTGAAAACTAGTTTTAAAAATGATCATTATGAATCACTGTAGAAATACAGAGATGACTTGTACATGTTTATAAAATAATTGATTTTGATAAAAATTGACTGCAGTGATGCTTAAGTAGTTAGAAGGTATTTTAAGTAGTTGAGAGGAAGAGAGAGGTAGTGATTCCAGTAGGGAAAAGAGCATGTGTTGATTCAAGAAGATGGAGTAGCCATGTTGTGAGACAATAAAGGGGGAGGCAATGGCATATGATAGAGGTTATTTAGAAAAGTAAGTTAGATTAAAGTTATAGAGAAGTTCCGATGCCAGGAGAGGTGTTTATCCAAACCTGGAGGCACAGCAGTAACATAAACAAAGTAGTGTTGTAAGGATTAAATAATGTCCACGGGAATATATTTACTCCAATGTCTGGAATATTGAAGGGACTCTATAAATGTTAAACTTCTTGTCTTTTCAGATAATTATTTTCATGATTAAATCAACTCTCAAGCAATATTAAGTGGGTGACTCATAATAACCAACCACTTGGGACAAAATATAATTAGTACACTTAATTAAAATTACGTTAAAATACATTTTTCCTCCTTCAGTCACAATGCTAATTGATTAATGTATACGTCATAATTTTATTTAGACTGAAAACTTCTAGAGGGCAGAATATTATAATTTTATCATTAGAAACAAATTCTATATAGAGTGGTTATTAATTAAATATTGCTTAAGTATTAAATGAATCATTAGGATGCAATTGATAAGATATGATTAGAACTCAAACTGATTAAAATGCTCTGTAATTTGGATAATCTGTGCTGCTTTTCACTTTTCAAGCACAAAATAACTAAATTCTTCTCTTTCTCCAATAGGCTAAGGTTATGATGATTCTTAAGTGTTGGTTACTTGAAAAAAAAAATTATTTAACAGACATATGTAGAGGATTTTCTTATATAAACTAAAGTATTCTCAGTTGATTCTCTGTTTAATACAATTTAATTTTCACAGATCTTTGTGACATTATTTGAGCATTTAATGAATATTAATAATTATTCACCGAAAAATCTAGTCCAAGGGATTTACAGTGACTCAGAGCCTTAGAGATGAGGAAATGAGGAGGTCTCACATAATGAGGCAAGGACCCTACAATGGTCAAAGAGTTTCATGATGAGGAGAATGTAATTAGTGAAAGAACAAAGTTTCTATTTCTGAGTGCTAATTAACCTATTCACACTTAAATCAAGAAGAAAAAAAAACTTTGGGTGAAAGAAGTCTTCCTATCTTCAAGTGGACTTTTGAGACTGCTATTTCTCTTTTTCATTACTGTGAGATTTCATTGTTTAGTCTAAAATCTGAAATGACAACTTTTGATGTATAGAATCCAGTATTAAAACCTTGAATTTCTAAACTTCAAGATTGTTCAGCATGATATTTTTTTCAGTACAGCAACATTTCAGCATGATTTTTTCAGTACATTAAGTATTTTCGGTTTTAAAAATACATATTTCAGAAAGCACTACTCATCATCCCCCAATACTCTTAACTGTCATCATCAGATTCAATTGATTAGATTTAACTCATTAGATATTTAATATTTAATTCTAAAACTCAGTAGACATATATCACTTAAAACAACTATGGTTAACACCTGTTAAAGATATTTGTTTGTGTAAGTTACAAATACTATTTTTTTAAAATCAGCTTATGTATTTACACCTTGACTAGGTCCTTGACCATGTTCAAGGCAATCTACCTTTTTGTTTCTGTCTCTATCATCAGTGTTGTAGTGGTGACCTCATTATCATATTGATGACTCAGCCTACAATTGTATATGCAGGACAAAATGGAAAACAACTTCACATAATCTGCATGAATCAAAGTGCTAAAATAGTTTTAGTTCAGTCCCCTAGGTCCAGACTCCAGAAGATTTGAGGACAGCGAAAATACACTACAGGTTTGCAGTTTTTGTCCAAAACATTATAAACTAAAGAAAGATAATTCTCCACTTCTCTTTAGATCTCATCAGCATAAGGAGCTGGCCTCATATTTGCTCTAAAATATTTGAAAGGGGTTGCAGGTTAACTTAAGAAAATAGTCTCATAAAAATAGCAGTCTCTTAAAATGGAGAAAGAATTCCAATAAATGTATTACCCGATTTGAACATTACATTTCATTGATAGAGTGTTGGGTTTCATGGTATAGTAACTGATGGAAGTTGAAGAACAAGGTTCTGGAATGCAATTTTAGTTGGCATAATTCAGAGAAAGAAGTTCTTTCATATTCCCCCTAAAGTATTTTACATGGGGGTAAAGAATTATTAAAATTCTTTACCTCCTAACCCACCTCACCAATACATTAGAAGATTTTATTTACTAAATAGCTTAAACACAGCGAGCCTACCTTTAAGATCTTGCTTACACTGTAGAAGATAGGGAGAACAGAATGAATGAACCAGATTCCCAGAAAAGGTTTGTAGGTGAATAACAAGGTGAGTGTATAGTTGGTTGAGTCATGAGATATCATAAAGATCTATAGCTGGCTGGTCCCTGAGGCATTTTTCAGAATGATTTGAACACATTTAGAGAGTTCCTGAGGAAGTTGTTTCTTCAAGGCATTGTGTGTGTGTGTATGTGTGTGTGTGTGTGTGTGAGAGAGAGAGAGAGAAACCAGAATGTACTTCAGCACACAGTCTATTGTAGAGCAGTTCTCAAACTGAAGCATGCAGAATCGCCTGACGGGCTTGTGAAAACACAGATTGCTAGGCTTCAATCTCAGAATTTTGTATCCACTGAGTCTAGGATGGGACCTAAAAATTTGCATTTCCAGCATGTCCTCAGATGATGCCAATGCTGCTGGTCTGGGGACCCCACCTGGTGAATTCTAACTGTTCTGGAGCAGATTTGGTCCACTCGATAGCCACAGATTAACTAAATAACTTGGAAGTCAACAGAAATCCACCTTCTAAATTCTGCTTTAGCAATATCTTACTAAGAACTTCTTGAATTTTAAGCCAGCTGTCTGGCTTCTATCTGTGTCCCCTTGGAGTACAAATCCAAATAACATGTTGCTAAATTTCATTCCCTTTTCATCATGTCCCGTTTTTCCCTGGGTTGATAAATCTTTGAAATTGTTCGAAAATGTTCAATAATTTGGTTCAGTGCTCTTGGTCCCTATAGAAAAGAGATATCATTAGAAATGATAGGCTTTTTAAATAAAGACAAATAAAGGTAATACTTTTAAAATTAAATTTTAGATAATTAGCACTTGCATACCTTGAACTAACAGTATTTGAAACTTATGCATGAAATGTATTCCAAGTGAAAATATCATCTCTGTGTTTATGCCTGTTTCACATTCACAGTTTTTTTTTGAAACTTAAAAATTGGACTGGATTATGTTAACATTTCTGAAAAATAACTGCAACTTACCTCCTCTAAATACCTGAGGAAATAGAACAAAAATACTAATAATTCCCCTAATACCCATTCGACACTCTACATTAATATACACGTTTTCAAATGCATGGATTGAGTTGATTATTTACTTTAAGGTATACACGGGTACTATATGTAGAAATTAAAACTTATCTTAAAAACATTTTGTTATCTCTCCTTTCTACTTCTCAACTGTTTACCAAGCATACACTATACATTTTTCCCCTTTGTCCTTTTATTTTTCTTTATCTTATTTCTAATCATACAATCTTGAGAAAAAGGATATTTGAGTATATTTTTGATGAATGTTATATGGGTAGGTCATAATCTGTCTCATTTATTTTTAGAGGTGAAAATCCCTGATGGGAAAGACACATCTTTCAATGCAACATGTACCACATGACTCCTAGAATTTTGGGGGTATTTAATAACCTTTACATCACCATCATTGATATTATTATCATCAATCATGGAAGCTATTCTCAGCTCTGATTCAATTAGATGTAGAGAAAAAAGAAGTCTCGTATGTTTCTGGTTGCTGTTCAGCATAACAGCTCCCCTTTTTAAAAATACATCTGCTCTCTTTCAAGTAATTTTTGTGTACCTCTCAGATCTGTAATGGTGGTACCTTCAAATTAGTGACAGAGAAGTTAATTGAAATGAGCTAGCAGTTACTGATGAAAGCAAGTGCTGGGTTCAGCATGATAGTGCTAACCTGTTTCCACATGGCTAACCAGTATTGCACAAAAGCAAATCATCACTGAAATGTAGTCATTCTCTTAATCATCTAATGATTCTATTACTTACGTATATAGATAAATGCACACAGGGCACCCTGTTGTCTTCAGTAAGGTCATTCAGTAATCATTAGAGTCGAGTAAACAAGGGTTATACTGCCCTTCCCAACAACGTAAACTTACCTACTTATGTATATCCTATAATTATGGAGCAGAAATATAAAATATAAAATGAGTTTCACTGATACATAGATTTACAGAGCCTGTAACCAGAGACACTATTTTTCCCTTCGAAAAGCTAAAATATTTTAGAACCTGAAAGATGTTTTGAATTAATTTTCATCTATGAAGTGCTTTGTTCAAGTGGAATTTTATTTGGTAACACTTTATGTGAAAGAGATAAAAGCATAAGTTGTGAATGAAGTCAGATTGGGAGGTCAACTGGTTGAACTGCTTTTCACACCAGCAGTTCCCAAGGAGCCTCCACAGTAAGCCAAGGGATGTCAAAGCAGCATAAAAACTTCACTATTTGAAAGTTAATCAGTAGTCAGTTTTCTTCTCCAAAGCATTTATCACAATATAACATACCATGCACAGTATTTTATTTTCTTACTTATTAATAACTTTAATTGGGATCTAAGTTCTCTGGAGGGAGGACCTTTTTGTTTGTTTGTTTGCTACATCATAGGGACTCAAAACTGTTTTTTGAATGAATGAATGCATGGATGAATATGTTTACTAATTAGTGGAGTAAAAGAACAAAATTAGATTTCCGGAATCAAAGCAAAAGTGAGACATAGTCACTGACCCAAAAGAACACACAGAGAATTTGGAGCAGATTAAGTGTCCAAAAGAAACAACTAATAATGTAAAGCCACTTGATAGCTTTCCAATGGTAGAGGAACAGTGTACTAACATTAATTTGGAAGAGAGGAAACTGGGTCAAGAAGATCAGGAAAAAATCAGTAGGGGAAATGAAGAAAGAAAGTAGCTAACTAAATGTATGGCCTTAAATAATTTGCTTAAACTATCTGGGTCTCACTGTCCTCATATAAAATGTTTTTCTAGCTAAGTGACCAGCAAGAACCCCAGGAGTTTTAGGCATAAAAAGGAATCTTTGAATGGATGGTAAAATCCTAAACTAGATGAGAGACAATTTGTCTGCAAATTTGCCTTGGGAACAAAGTAAAGTTTATTGTAGTATAGAGTTCATAACAGCGTAAACTTTTCTTTAAAAACTACAGTATACTGACTTCCTACGCAATAGATTAGTTTTGCTCCTTTTTGAACTTCCTATAGGTAGAATCTTATGTGATGGACTATTTTCTTGCTTCTTTCACTTAACATTCTGTTTATGACATTTATAAACTTATAACTTTAATAATATATTTTATTATATATTAATATATTAATTATAATATATTTTTAAGTATTACTTTTTTAATGTAATCATCATCTGAATACTGTACATTATACCCATTAAGAAATTACTCATCCTGCCGGGCACGGTGACTCACGCCTGTAATCCCAGCACTTTGGGAGGCCGGGGCAGGTGGATCACTTGAGGTCAGGAGTTCGAGACCAGCCTGGCCAACATTGTGAAACCCTGTCTCTACTAAAAAATACAAAAATTAGCCAGGCATGGTGGTGCATGCCTGTAACCCAAGGTACTCAAGAGGCTGAGTTCCATCACTTGAACCCAGGAGGTGGAGGCTGAGGTGAGCCAAGATCGCGCCACTGCACTCCGACCTGGCATCCTGGGTGATGGAGTGATACCCTGCCAAAAAAAAAAAAAAAAATGAAATTACTCATCCCTCATCCCCATCACATCTCCACCCTTCCATGTCTCCAGTGGCTGTTATTCCACACTTTATGTCCATGTGTACAGATTAATTAGCTCCCACTTATAAGTGAGAACATATAGTATTTGACTTTCTGTTTCTATTTAAAAATCAATTATTTGTTCTTTTTTCCTCAATCTTACCTGCTTGTTGAGTAATTATTTAAAATTATTCTGTTATTCCTCTTTATTATTTTTAGTTCTCTTTTACATTCACTTAGTAATTTTATGCCAAATATTAGAAAAAGTCTTCAAGATGTCTCAGGATCTCTTTAAATTTTTGCAAATTATTGGGAATCCCAAAGATCTTTTGATAATGCAGGCTACATATATTGATATTTATCATATTAGACATGAAAACTGAAAAAGTGCTAAAACAAAGAACACACAACTACTTGTTACATTAGTCATCTAGTCATCAGAGCGAGGATAATACCACATGTTATGTTACCTTTGGAAAACTTCACTATATAACTACAAGAGAATGAAAGCAAAAAAGCAAGTAATATTTTAGTGTTGTTATGAAAATAATTGTAACTGCACACATTCTCTGAAAGTTTCTTTTTTGGAACTTGCTATCCTGGAGATTCAACATGAATACTTAATTTATCAGACTCTACTGTAGATTCATATTTTTTGTGTAATTTCTGCCCCTTGATTGTGGTGTGAATATAGTGACTCACTTCTAAGGAATAGAATGAAGCAAAATGGTGGGGTGCAAACTCCATGACTAAGTTTCAAAAAGATTTTGGCATGTGTGCATTCTCACTCCCTCTGGATTCACATGTTCTGGGAGAAGTCGGATGGCAGTTTACAAAGCAGCTTTGTGGAAAGGATGGCATGAAGAGAGCCTACAAGCAAATACTTCCCTAATCAAGTCTTGAGATGAATGCAGTCCTGGCCCAATCTTGATAGCAGTCTCATGAGAGATCCTAATACCCAACCATCCAGCGAAGGCCTCCCAGATTCCTAATCCGCAGAGGCTGTGAGATAATAAATGTTTATGGTTTCAAGCTGCTAAATTTCAGGGTTGTTATATAATAATATCTAACCTGGTATACCTGGTGCATGATTTCCATGCTTTACCTTCACATTTCTGTGTTTTTATATCTAAATGCTTTTTATTTTTAGTTCTGTAGAAGACTTTAGGCAATTATTTGTGTTATTTAGTCAATTTGCATATTTATTTGTAAATTTAAGTTCATATCTACTATCTTTACTCTTTTCAATTTAACAGAATAGTGTTACATTATTTTATATTTCCTTCTCATATTTTGGATACTCAACTTTTAAAATTCATTTCCCTGTATTAATGTGTTATTTATTATTTTTTTCACTGTTTTCTTTGTGGTTTTCCTGGCAATTATGATATACATAATTATTTAAGTCAATTAAAAATTCTTACTTTTTCACCTTCCCCTAGTAATTCTGAAACCACAGAAAAAATTAATTTAGCTGACTTCTTTCTACATATCTGCCTATGTTTTAGTTTCAAATGTATTTAAAATATCATAAGCATTAGAATAATTATTCTGTGTAACCAGTATTGTGTTTATTTACATGTTTACTATTTTGTGTGTTCTTTATTGCATCATGTATTTTCTAATTTCTAGAGCAATCATTTTATTCTGTCTGAAAAATTCTCTTTGCTATTTATTTTACAGTAGGCTTCCATGTAATGAATATTTCACTTTTTTTGTTTAAAAATGACCCTCATATTTTGCCCTCATTTGAATAATATTTTCCCTGGAAATAGAAATTTTGTTTGACATTTATTGTATGTCAGCACATTAAGAATGTCATACCAGCAGACAATAGAATGTCTACTCGTTTCTATAATTTCTATTGTGTGTTTAACTCAGTACTACTACATTTCCTTTCTTCACTGCATCTTAGCCTCAAGTATTGGGTGGATGTGTCCTAATGCTTTCAAATAGTAAGTTTAAAAACAAATTTAGCCTATTTTTATAGTTAGAATAAGACAGAGGGTTGATAAGTTATTAGTTATTAAAATAGTCAGAAGCAGAATTCTAGGTGGTCATTTTTAGGTAAGGATTAAATTGGAGACAATTTTGCTAGACCTTTTATTTGTTGGGGTGGAGGACTTTGTCTTTTGTAGAATTAAAAAACCTTAGTTGCAGTGTTTTCATAATTTGAACATATTTCCATTGTGGTTGAACAATAAAATTGCTTTTGATATTATTTTTATTACACTTTGCATAGGAAGAACATTAAAGTCAAAGATGGTAAGGACAACAGAGATAGACTCATTCATTATGCCTTATGGCTGCTATATACAATATATCAGTTTGGGGAAGAATGAGACATAGGGAGAATTGAGTCTAAAAAAAGTAAGTTGATGTAAACCTTTAGGGAAAACTGACAGCCCTTTCATGAAGATAGGATTTTATTCCACAGAAAAACGAGGAGTTACATGAATCACATTAGTTATAGTAAGATCACAGATCATAGTCACATTGTCGTTTAGAGGGACACAGCTTTTATAAAACACAAAGAAAAGGAGAGTAATATTAAAATTGGAGAAGTTACTGAATAGGCTATTAAAACTGTCGAAATAAGTGAAAGTTGATTTAGTACTGAGAAGTATCACTAGAAATAGAAAAGATGAAATGCAGTTACATGATATTTCAGGGAAATAGGCATTGGGCTTGATTACAAATTGGATGTGGAAAGGAAAGATACACAAAATGAGTAGGTCACTAAATTAGTTAAGAGTTTATTAAATAAAAATTAATTACTTAGATACAAATTATGTTCTTAGAAATTTACGTATCCAGAACATTGTGATCAAAGCTAATTCTGAAACTCTCTTAGCACTCATGAAAGTAATCACTATTGGAGAAGGCTGGATTCATGATATGGCATTAGAGGAGAAGGGAGGATTCTTTCGTAGAAGAAACATATATTTGTAAAACAAAATGATGTCTTTGTACTGGACAGTGGGTAATGCAGTAGACCCAGGGGAGAAGCACTAAGGGCACAGTGGGAACCTGAAGTACTTTCTCTGTGGACTGTGGTGGAAATTATTCTTCATTTCTTTATTTAATGACTCAGTCTCTGATTCAAAGCCAGCTAGCACTGGAGATTCATTGGCTAGTAACAATGGCAAAGAATAAGACACATAAAAACTAATACAAGAGAAATTATGAAATCTGTGTCTTTCAGTTGTATTCACTATGTTAATTTAATGTGGTAATTCTTGATAAAGGAACTAACATACCAAACTTGACCTGGGGAAGGAGTGAATGTTTTATAACTGTTGGATGTTTGATGAAAGGGCATAGAAATTTTTTTTTTTTTTTTTTTTTTTTTTTTTGAGACGGAGTCTTGCTCTGTGCCCCAGGCTGGAGTGCAGTGGCGCGATCTCGGCTCACTGCAAGCTCCGCCCCCCGGGTTCACGCCATTCTCCTGCCTCAGCCTCCCAAGTAGCTGGGACTACAGGCGCCCACCACTACGCCCGGCTAGTTTTTTGTATTTTTTCAGTAGAGATGGGGTTTCACGGTGTTAGCCAGAATGGTCTCGATCTCCTGACCTTGTGATCCGCCCATCTCGGCCTCCCAAAGTGCTGGGATTACAGGCTTGAGCCACCGCGCCCGGCCAGAAATTGTTAAAGAGTTCTAAAATCTTGCAGTTTATAGGCAAATAAATAGTGATGTTGCTGGTATTAAAATTAATAGTTATTTTGTGGGAAACTTGGAAAATGTTTGTAAAAATAAAATAGAACAAAAACATTATTATCTTGGCATACAGAGATATTGACTGATAATAGTTCAGAAATAAGCTTTCATATTTTTTCCCTAAATTTATCCCAAATAGGCTCAAATCTACTTAGGAATAGAGGCATAATTCTAGGAACAATATATAGTTTTCATAAAAGACAAGAGTAGTCATTTATTTAGCCATGGAAATAAATGCAATAAAAATACCCTAATTTGAAAACTTCCCTTTTGTTATTTTAATTCAATTAAGTAAAAAGCATATATCTTTATAATATGAAAATATAATATAAATGTTATTTGAAAATTGGAAGCAGATATTCCTTACTCTAAATTGGAAGACGAATCTTTCATCATCATTAACTCTGTACAAAATTTTGAGAACTATATTCCACATAATATTAAATATAGTAACTATTTCAAAAATCCATGATTGCCTCTATGACTATTGGAAACCAAGAAGAGACTCCTTGGTAATGGCAAAACCCAGTGGAATTGGGAGCCCCTATGCCTAAAACAGTAGTCCATTTCTTGGAGCCATTTCCATTTTCCTAAAATCCCAGGATGCTTCCCCATTCACTAACCAGTAACAAGTCATCTCAAATATGGAGGCAAATACACAAGCAAGACTCATTTAACATTTTAGCAATGCTAACACCATAAAATGGAGGTACCAAACTCAACAAACAGAAAAACTGAAACCCAAGAAGAGAGATTTATAAGAGACTAAGAAGAAAAAATCAAAATAAATATAATTTATCTTCTCAGAGATATTTGAAAGATGGTGACATTCAAAAGAAGAAATTGGGGGAAATTATAAAGTTAAAAATTTGATTTTTGAAATGAAAATCCCAATTTGAATAACAATGATTATGGCTGAAGAGAAAATTAGTAGGGTAAAAATAATTAAGCTAAGATAATCTTTCAAAATATAGCTGAAGAAGATAAAAAGAAAGTTAAATAAAAAGTAACTCTGAGCTTTCAATTTCCATGTAGCAAGTGATAAACAAGAAAAAACAAGTGATTTACAAATAACAAATATAGAAAGCCATCATAGAAAAAGAAAATACAGATCTGAACTGAATTTTTATTTTCCATACTGAAAGGACAATTTAGTAAACAGAATGAATAAGAAAGGCTACATCCAGATTGTATTAGTCATGCACAAGGCAATTTACAAAAGAAAGAAGTCTAACGGACTTAGTTCCGAGAGGCCTCACAATCATGGCAGAAGGCGAGGAGGAGCAAGTCACATTTTACATGGACAGCAGCAAGTCACATTTTACATGGACAGCAGCAGGCAAAGAGAGAGCTTGTTCGGGGAAATTCCCGTTTTTAAAGCATCAGATTTCATGAGAGTTATTCGCTATCACGAGAACAGCACAGGAAAGACTGGCCTCCATGAATCAATTATCTCCCACTGGGTCCCTCCCACAACACATGGGAATTATGGGAGCTACAAGATGAGATTTGGGTGGGGACACAGAGCCAAACCATATCACAGATACTTATAATACTTAAATTCATTGATAAAATGAAAAGTAAGTGATTCTAGACAAGAAAACTGAAAAGAAATGAGGATTTGATTAATATGCTTCTGCTTCATTAAAAGGAAACAATAAAATCTGTAAAGATCTGAGAAAAATAGTGTTGATCTAAGAAATATTCATAGAATTATATAATCATATGTAAAAGGAAATATTGAACGTTTTAATATTTGCAAATGCTCAGAAATTTTACCACCCATAGAGACTCACAGAAACAATTACAGAAAGATATAGTCTAGCAAAACTGAAAACAAACCAAAAACTTGTGGAACCCAAGAAGCAATGGCAGGATACAAAACTAGTAAATCTTTTCGATTATAAATGTTTACTGAAAAAAGGCATGTGTATTTGTGCATGCATAATAACACAATGGAACTAAAACAGTATTGGTTGAAAGCATGAGAAGAAATAATATAACAAGTAGAAAACTGGCAATGTATTAGACAAATAAATCAATAGACTGGGGTAGAATAGTTTATAAATAGAAACATACAGAGATATAAATTTACCACATAATAAAGTTAGCTTTTCAAATAGGGGAAAAACTGTATTCAATAATTGGCTATACATTTGGATTTATATATCTACATACTTTCTTCCCATGATCAATACTAAGTCATGTGGAAACAAATAGCTATTCATTTGAAGTTATGTATCTTCAATACATAATTCCACAAAATAAATTCCAGATGAATTTTAGTCCTTTTGGAAATAAAGATATTCAAAAGAAACTTTGGGAGAATATGTATACAACTTTGGTTTGGGAAGGCATTTTATTTAAATATTCAACAAACCATAGCCATAAAATTAATGACTAATAAATTGACTACTTATAAATGTAAGCTTTAAAATAATGAAAGTTACCAAAACAAAGTTAAAAATAGTTTATAGACTGGTAAGAGTATTTAAACATTTATAACAAATTATTATATTTGAAATAAACATATCTTACAAATTATTTAAAAAGCAAAAACATACAATCTAATAGAAGAAGAAGCAAAACAAATGAACAATTAACAAAAGATGAAATATAAAAGGCCAGCAAACATAAAGGAAATCATTCAACCTCACAGGTAATTTTGGAAAATCAAAATCAAAATACAATTAGGTACATCAAACAGTTTATTAATAATTTCAAAGTTTGACAATATCAGTTGAGGTGAAGGCACAAGAGCAGGTGCTCTCATGGATGAGGATGATGAGTGGTAGTATTAAATGGTATAACCACAATGGAAGACAATTTTGGAGAACTGATTCACACTGCAGCTGTAATCTACCAATCCCACTTAATCCCACTTCTTAGTATTCACTTAAGAGAATTATTCAATATATGACTGGAAGAGCATGTGCAGATGTTTTTACTAAAATATTATTTAGAAAAATGAAAAGATGTAGACTACAGTTGTTCTTTAGTAGAGAAGTAACATGGGCAAATCTCAAAAACAAATGAAAAAAAGTAAGTTGTAAAATGATACACTTCTATCATTTAAGTGAAAACTAAAAACGTGTGTGTACATGTACATGTGTATGTACAAATGTCTGTAATTGTAGAAATGTATTAATCAGTAAACTATTGATCATAGATAGTCACCTCGCACAAATACTGGAAACAATAAAAACAAAAAGGAGCATAAACATGTTTTAGGTTGTCTAATATTTTATAATGTATATTTATGTTACTTGTATAATTATAAATAAAATTTAAAATTTGACATAATTTTGATATATTCAAAATAGTTTGTAATTAAGTAGTTTGCATGTAACTAGAATGCTGTCATTGTGAATTAGGAAGATTAATACTTGAGAAATAATGAGTTATATTGTCTTAGAAGGTGAATATAATTTTTTCAGAAATGATGGAATGGAATTAAGTCTGTTGTCCTATTGTTTTTTTTTTTTTTTTTTTGAGAAATTTAACATGATAATATCTTGAATATAACCCCTGACTATAGATTAGTAACAGGAGAAAATACAAATATCTGTTTGTAAATAAGTAACAACTGGAAAAACTTTTTGTCATCTTCACTTAACTGATTAAAGCCATCTCTTTGACTCCTTTTTCAGCTTTATTGAGGTATAATTGACAAATAAAAATTATTTATATTATACAACTTGATGTTTTCTTATACATTATGAAATGATCACAATAAAAACATAAAGTTAATTACATATCTATCACAGCTACCATAGCCTCTTTTCTCTACTCTTTTTCTTCCTTTTTTCTCTTTTTTTTTTCTTTCTTTCTTTCTCTTTGTTTCTGTGGTAAGAACACTTAAGATCTACTCTTTCAATAACCAGCTAATATCATAATGACAGGATCAAGTTCACACATAACAATATTAACCTTAAATGTAAATGGACTAAATGGTCCAATTAAGAGACACAGACTGGCAAATTAGATAAAGAGTCAAGACCCATCAGTTTGCTGTATTCAGGAGACCATCTCACATGCAGAGACACACACAGGCTCAAAATAAAGGGATGGAGGAAGATTTACCAAGCAAATGGAAACCAAAAAAAAGCAGGGGTTGCAATCCTAGTCTCTGATAAAACAGACTTTAAACCATCAAAGATCAGAAGAGACAAAGAAGGTCATTACATAATGGTAAAGGGATCAATTCATTAGGAAGAGTTAACTGTCCTAAATAGATATGCACTCAATACAGGAGCACCCAGATTTATAAAGCAAGTCCTTAGAGACTTACAAAGAGACTTAGACTCCCATACAATAATAATGGGAGACTTTAACACCCCACTGTCAACATTAGACAGATCAATGAGACAGAAAGTCAACAAGGATATCCAGGAATTGAACTCAACTCTGCACCAAGTGGACCTAATAGACATCTACAGAACTCTCCACCCCAAATCAACAGAATATACATTCTTCTCAGCACCACATCGCACTTATTCCAAAATTGACCACATAGTTGGAAGTAAAGCATTCCTCAGCAAATGGAAAAGAGCAGAAATTATAACAAACTGTCTCTCAGGCCACAGTGCAATCAAACTAGAACTCAGGACTAAGAAACTCAATCAAAACCATGCAACTACAAGAAACTGAACAGCTTGCTCCTGAAGGACTACTGGGTAAATAATGAAATTAAGGCAGAAATAAAGATGTTCTTTGAAATCAATGAGAACAAAGATACAACATACCAGAATCTCTGGGACATGTTTAAAACAGTGTGTAGAGGGAAATTTATAGCACTAA
>NW_012101266.1:1083469-1179258 GCF_000951045.1 Mandrillus leucophaeus | reverse complement strand
TTGAACAATGAGATCACTTGGACACAGGAAGGGAAACATCACACACCGGGTTCTAGTGTGGGGAGGGGGGATGGGGGAGGGATTGCATTAGGAGATATACCTAATGTAAATGACGAGTTATTGGATGCAGCACACCAACATGGCACATGTATACATATGTAACAAACCTGCACATTGTGTACATGTCCCCTAGAACTTAAAGTATAATAAAAAAAGAAAAAGAAAAACAAGATCTACTCTTCAGCAAATTTCAAGTATTTGATGGAGTATTGTTAACTATAGTCAACATGTTGTACATTAGCTCTCCAGAATTAGTTCTAGTTCATTTAGTATTAATGAAAACTTTGTGCCTTTGGTCAACATCTTTCCTTTTCTCCCTCACCCAGTTCCTGGCAACCACCATTCTTACTATCTGTTTCTATGAGTTTGACTTTTTAGGTTCCACATGTAAGTGAGATTATGCAGTACTTGTCTTTTTGTGGCTGGCTTATGTCACTGTGTATAATGTCCTCCAGATTCAGCTGTGTTTTCACAAATAGCAGAGCTTTCTTTTTTTAAGGGCTGAATAATATTCTATTTTATATATATGTGTGTGTGCATATATGCTTTTATGTTTGTATGCATGTATATCACATTTTGTTTATCTGTTCATCCATTGATGGACATATAAGTTGAGTCCATCCATCTCTTGGCTATTGTGAGTAATGCTGCAATGAACATGGAAGTACAGGTGTCTCTTTGAGATCCTGATTTCATTTTCTTTGGATATATATTCAGAAGCAGGATTGATGGACCACATAGTAGTTCTACTTTTAAGTTTTTGAGGAGCCTTCATATTGTTTTTCTATGGTGGTTATACCAAGTTACATTCCCACCAGTGTAAATTAGTGTACAAAGTATACTACAAAATGTATACTGTACAAGGATTCCTCTTTTTCCACATTCTTGCTGAACTTGTTACCTTTCATCTTTTTGATAGTAATCATCCTAATAAGTGTGAGGTGAAATCTCATAATGGTTTTGATGGACATTTCCCTGATGATTAGTTACATTGAACACCTTTTCATATAGCCGATGGCCATTTTTATGTCTTCTGTTAAAATATGTCTATTCAGGTTCTTTGCCCATCTCCTTGACTCTTTCTCCTTTCTTTCCTCATTCAGATTCATTTATGCTCACATCTTAAAATGTGAAGATTGATTGACATCTCAGCTTTAGACGCTACTCTTTTAGCAAAAAAAAAAAAAAAATTAAAGGCTAAAATAATATTATAAGTAAAGAGCTTTTTATTCTCTAAAATTACCATTTTACTTGAGATGCAATTTTTATTTTAAGTATGCCATGACTCAATACCCAATATTGATTGTCATTTCTTGATTTTTTAATGTTTATTTTTACTTTGCTATTTTATTTTAATTGCTTTGGAAAATTAAAGTAGATATTATGGTATACGAGAAATATCTTTTATATGCATCTTTTAAAAATGATCACATCTGATGTTATCTTATTCTAAGATGTAAGGTTCTTGCCACTAAAGCCAGGTAAAGAGTTAAAGCAATGATCCGTGTAATTGAGGGAACAGTAGCTTTAGTTTGACGACTAACCCGAGTCAAGGTTTTACCACTGGACTTACTTAGGTTTACTTTCTAAGTCCTCAGAATGTCTCTTGTATTCTGGGTGATTGATTAAAGAGTTCACAGCAGTAAGCACAACAGAGCCACTATTATCCAATTCAAGGATATAGTATGTACGTGTGAGTCACCATAAAAATGAAGTGATATGTATGGGGGATGCCAAAAACTCTGTAGTAGTTACCAATTTTTGCACGTATTGGAGCTATTGCAGGATTGCTATTTCCCTTCCAAACACATCCATACAAAGAACATGCTTGTTTGGCTCTCTTGACTTTCTAGCGCCTGGCATAGAGTAGGCCCTTAATAAGTACTTGTTGAGTTAATGAAATAAAGAGCTTAAAATTGTGGAATCAATTTGATGATCATTAAAATGCAAAAACAATTTTCCAGCCAAACCCCAGGATGCTTTATCACTCTTATTTTGTTTTATTTTTATTAGAATTTGACACTTGTTATATTATCAATCTGTTTATTGTCTGTTTCCCAACCAGAATTAGGATTGTCAGGGATAATCATATGAAGACAAATACTATAAGCCCAGAGATTATTTATTTCATTTTCTACTGTATCCCAGCCAAAATATTCTGGCATGAAAACATATTCTGAACAAACGAATAGATGAAGAGTTGAAGACATCTTAACCACAGTAGGACACAAATAAGTTTGATTCATATAAGCACTCCATCTCTAGTTTGTTTGCTAACCAAATATTAGTGAGTAGACACAATTGAAAGTGATAATTCTAATATTTATTGATGAGTTGATTGATTTACTCTTTCATCATTCAATATAGGACCTAGAAGTAGAATTTAGGACAGGGTTCCTCATTTAGGACATGGTTCCTCATTTCCTAAAAAGGTTCTGTTAAATATTCAAGTTTAAAAAAGAATTCTTTAGGAGTTAGGACCCCTAAACAGACTGATATAATTCAGCTACAACATAAATTAATCAGGTGGCTTAATGGTTTAATGTTTTTCCTCTGGCGCAAAAGAATATTTTGACTGCAATTTTATTTGAACCAATGAGGTACTACAGGGAATATGCTAAGAATAAATGATATTTAATTTCACTTCTATTTATGCAACCACATGTAAAGCCAAAACTGATCAATTATGGTTTAAATAGTTCAAAAATTATTTTTCATTTTTGTTATCCTGTTCCTGAGTATTCATACACACAATTACCCAGTTTCTTTAGGAAACTGAGCCATCATGTAAGCTAGAATAAATCTGTTCTGAGTTAAACCTCATGTATTTTACAATTAATTATATTCATGCAAAAACTTATAAAATCAGTATTTTAACAAATGCAGTGCCATTTAAGTGGAAGTATGTAAAGAACTGAAAGTAGAGTTTTCTAAAAATTATTTTAAAAAGTGATTTAATAAAATGAACCAAAGAACATAGAAACAACCACCTGTAAAGCAGACACTGTGAAAGAAGCTTGGGAAAAAGAAAAAATTACATTAATTATAATATTTTAGTACATGGGCAAAAACAAAATGACAGTGTCATTTTAGAATTACATATCACAATGGAAAATGGTGTTGAAAAGGACTTTTCCTTTTACCAAAATTCATAGGTAGTATCCAAAGTTGAGGACAAAATATCAAGTACCTCACATTCCAGAGAGAAATGAACTCAATTGGAACCCCACTGGTTCTTCTACACCCCAGCATCACTTTAGCCCTCACCCCCTCGGACCTTCCCTGTGTGATAGGAAACAAAGGAGTAGAGAAGGAATGGGATAAACAATCAGTCATTACTGTCATGGGACTTGGACTTGGACATAAAAATCTATGGTTTTTGCTTTTTCATTCCTTCTCCAGGAAGAATGGGTGTCTTCTGGCTACAAGAGAATTACGCATGGAGTTTAGGCATGAAACTGCAACTGCCTTTCCATTCTGTATTTGCTAAGTGTGACGTTGCTGAGCAGCTCTCCATACCTATTGGAGAAGAGAGGAGAAAGAGTCAGATACGGCAGAGTGGAAAGAAGATACCAGTGATGCAGTCTGAATCTTCATATTTAACGTGTAATAACGTGCGGATTTACTCTGGTTTACGTGATTAACACTGAAGATAGCCAAACCTAAATCAGTGGATTTTTAGGGAGGGACATCACAGCAGCAAAAACTTTTATAACAAATAAAAACATAAGAAAAGAGAAATGAAATCAGTGCACTTACAGCTGCATTCACCGTCATGTCCATTTAATGTGGTAATTCCAACAAAGCAGCTAATACATCAAACTTGACTGGTGGAAAGGAATGACTGTTTTATAACTGTTTCATGGCTTATAAAAGAGCATAGTAATTGCTAAGTAATTCTAAAATCTTACAGTGTATGGAGAAACAGTTGCATGATAATTTTGCTTGTATTGAAAGTAATACATTTTATTGCCTCCAATTTCTTACTAGGCTAGCTTGGCTTCTTTAGATGGCGTCTCAAATAGTTTTCCAAGAAAACAGTAGAAATATACTACAAAGTTTCTTAAGTCCTAGCAATTAGAAGTATTATGACATCCCTTCTGCTTAATTCTACTGGACAACTGCCAGCCCAGATTCAAAGAGAGGAGGAAATAGACTCCATTTCTTATGGGAATGACAAAATCACATTGCATAGTGGGTATGTACTGGATTGGGAGAAATCTGTGGCCATATTTTGAAATCTACCACAGGTAACAAAAAAATTAGCTGAGAACAACTAACATGGACCTACTTTTCATCAACACTAAAAGAGACACAAAGTAGAGCACGGGTATTGATTTCCAGTTACTTCTCACTAAAAGGCTGCTAAAATTGCTTGACCAACTATGATTAAAGAAAATATCTTTGTAATAATGGGTTGTGTATTTCTCTTTTGGCATTGTCCAGGTTCTGTTCATTCTCTTATGCCCTTAAAAAAAGTGCCATATTCCATTATAAGCTTTATACTTTATCCTTAGGATAACAAAAATAAATAGTCATAATTACTCCCTTTTAAAAGATAAGGAACCAAAGATTTTAAAGACTAAGTAACTTGCTAAGCCACATAGCTGGTGAGTGGTGGAGCTGGAATCCAAATCCAGACAATCTGCCCCACGTCCATGCTCTTAACCACCATGGTTACTGCCTATTTGATTAATTCGGGGTTCTATTTTCACTCTTTTGTAGATTAGAATATAGCTTGCTTCTATCAGGGATTTTATTTTTGGCCTTTGCTAATGCACTCGTTCAAAATTCATACTTAAAATAACATCTTAATTAGGGTGAAGTAGTCAATGTTTGGCGTAATTAATCTGCTTCAGTCATCAGTGGGATTTGTCTGATCTGTGTTGTATAGACTGGATAGTGAGTTAACCAGACCAATATGTCTGAAACAGTCATCCACCAGGGCCATCAACTCAGGCAGTGGCAGATGGAAAACAAAAAACAAAAAACATAGGTTTCATAATGGAGGAAGACACAGGTTGGGACCAGACTCCAGGGTTTCAAATTCTAGCTCTGCCACCTACTAGCTGGGAGACTTCGGGCATGACACTTAATCACTGGGGATAATAATAGATTCTTCTTGATAGTATGATTTTGAAGATTAAATTTAGTGAGTTCATATTTGTAGAAATACTTGGAACTCTATTTTTGTGCCTTTTAAACAATTTTTAAAAATTGTTTCAGACCACCTAGCCAGGACAAATGATGTGTCTGGGCACTCAGTACATCTGAAGTGTCTGGAGTGGTCAGATGTTAATCTAAATACAGGGTTTTTTTTGTTTTTTGTTTTTTTGTTTTTTTTAAGTTTTTAAACTTTTTATTTGCATATTAAAAAAATGTGCATTCCAATAATTAAAATCATTTGAACAGCAACAACAACAAAAAAATGGCACTCTGATTAAACTGCATTACAGCCTTCAGGACACCTTGGGCCAGCTTGGTTTTACTCTAGATTTCACTGTCGTCCCACCCCACTTCTTTCAACCCACTTCTTCCTTCACCAACATGCAAGTTCTTTCCTTCCCTGCCAGCCAGATAGACAGATGAGAGATGCGGGCACTTTGATGTGAAAGGGGCAGCACAGTCATTTAAACTTAATCCAACCTCTTCGCATCTTACAAAGTTAAACAGCTAAAAGAAGTAAAATAAGAAGGCAATGCTTGTGGAACGTACAGTGCATATTGGCGGCGCACGCCTCATTACAATTCGCCTGCTTGCTTCTCCTGTTCAATCGTTGCTTTGGAAGGCAGTGGATTTTTCTCTTGCGTCTCTGTCTTCTTCAGTTTGGACTTACCGAAATTCTCGATCTCAGCTATACTGGGTTTGTCAGACGTGGTTGCGGAGGAAAAGCGGAGCGAGGCGCGCGAGAACGAGCGAAGTCTGGTCTGCGCAGTGGCCACCACCAAGTTGTCCCAAACATAGGTTTTATTTGTCCCACTATGCAATTTGTTCAACCTACTAAAAATACTGATCTTCCATTTGAGAATTGTCTTTGGTTCAGCTGAACTAGAAATGGGACTGGGGGATGACTGTGTCCTGCATTTTACCTCCCAAAGAGTGGGAAAGGTGTTTTTTGTCCTCATCCATACCCAGTATTAACCACAGGTGGATTTTAAGAAATTAAAAGGGAAAACTTTCCTCGCTTAGCCCCAGCCTGGGCCCTGAGTGACCTGGGTGACAGTAGCCCCTTGACCTATCACATCTCATCAGCATCTCATGCTTACAAAGTTCTACCCATGGATGACAGATAATCAACCGGGTAGTCATGGTAGCCCAATCAGTCTCCCTTTTCTGCACCTCTGGACCTTTGCACAATGAGCACTAGGCTGAGGTAGTTCAAATGATCTGAACTTCAAAATTAGAAAACGTGGGGCCAGGCATGGTGGCTCACGCCTGTAATCCCAGAACTGGGAGGCCGAGGCAGGCAGATCACTTGATGTCAGGAGTTCGAGACCAGCCTGGCCAACATGGTGAAACCCCGTCTCTACTAAAAATTCAAAAAATTAGCCGGGCGTGGTGACATGCACTTGTAATCCCAGCTACTGGGGAGGCTGAGGCAGGAGAATCGCTGGAACCTGGGAGGCAGAGGTTGCAGTGAGCCAGGATCGTGCCACTGCACTCCAGTCTTGGTGACAGAGTGAGATTCCATCTCAAAAAAAAAAAAAAAAGAAAAAGAAAAAGAAAACATGGTTCTCTGGCATTCACTGGCTCTTAAAATTGGAAGTTATTTAATCTTACTGAATATCTCTTTCCTCAACTGTACAACAGGGATGATAATAAAACAGTACCTAATCTCAGTACCTAGTGTATCGTTAGCTCTCATTAAATGGTAGCTATTCTCATTTATTGGATATAGTGCATGCTTCAGTTATTTATCTAAAGCTCAAAGGGCCTAGTTCTCATGGGATATATGCCTATTACTTGGCAAATGTATCCATGTATAAACCATATAATATTGTGCTTTGGAAAAGTACATGAGAAAAGTAAAATTTATACCCAATTGAACTGTAGGAAAATATAATGTTTCAGATAGAAAAAATTTATATCATTTATAATTAGAAGGGCTACTGATTACAAATTTTGTATTTCAAAGCTCGTATATTAACCGTAAAATATACATCATAGTGTAAGTTAAATGTACCATTCTAAAGCCTCTATTTTAATTCATAAAGTTCATATTTTTATTGCTGCCTTTTGATTTATTACAAAAGTGATTGCTTTATTTACCCAGTATTGATCTAATATAAACTTGCTAAGCTTCATTCTCTTATCAATTAAAAAGTTCTGACTCATGGAATGTTAAGATAATCCATTAAAAAATAAAAATATACTGCATGAACGGACAAAAATGTATTATATACACAATGGAATACTATTCAGTTATAAAAAATAAAATGCTCTAATTTACAGCAACATGGATGAGCCAGTAGAATATTATGTTATGTGACATAAACTAGACACAGAAAGACAAATACCATAGGATCTCACTCATGTGTAATCTACAAAAGTTGATCTCATAAAAGTAGTGAATAAAACAATGGTTACCAGAGACTGGGAAGGGAAGGAAAGAGGAATAAAGAGGAGAGATTGGTTAATGTGTAACACAAAGTTACAATTGGAAAAGAAGAATAAATTCTAGGGTTTTGTTGCATAGTAGGGTGACCATAGTAACAATAACGCCTTGTGTGTTTGAAAATAGCTAGAAGAGAAGATTTTGAATGTTGCCACCACAAATAAATGACAAATATTTGTGGTGATGGATATACTAATTGTCCTGATTTGATGATCACACAACATATATGTCTATCAAAACATCACAGTGTACCTCGTAAATATGTACAATTATTGAGTCAATAAAAAAGAAAAATAGTTTAAAAATAAAAAAGCCTGAGATTTGAGCTGCTTACAAATAAATATTATAACACTACATTGTCATTATCACATTTTGACTCTAATACAAAACTATCAGTTCCACAGCATTTAAGAGCATTTGTTTAATGTCAATAGCAGAATTCACAAAACTGACAATTTATCTCACTCTCTTGCTCTCTTTACGTTAAATAGATCAAAATCATGACCAATGGTCTGAGAAAATGTGTTGTTTATATTTAATAGAGTTCAATGCAACTAGAATTTATTCTTAGAAAAATATATTTCAGAAAATTTGAAATGTCAACTCTAGAACTTGAGATAAAAATTCATATTAACTTTGAATTTGGTTCAAAAATAAAAATATGACCCTGCTAGAATTATTCATTAATTGCTTGGAGAGATTTCAAATATTTGACAGTAGGACTAGACAATCCATCATGTTAGAACTGGCATGTGTCTTTGCATTTTAGCTAAAATATTCATGGTTTTAGAAAGATTTAGTATTGTCTTAGTTAATATTATCTTCAGAATACATAATTAGCATTGAGTTTACATATTTATTACAAACGGGATAAGAGTTCAATATCACTCCTTGGTCAAATAATACAAACATTAATGTATCCATGTCATCACACTGCCAGCTGCTATTGTTAGAGCACCGCCTCCAAAACTTAATGTGGGAAACTTAATTCCCAGTGTGGCAAATTTGGGAAGTAGAACCCTTACAAAGTGAGGTCTAGTGGGAGGTATTTGGATTAGGGGGCTCTGCTTTCCTGGGCTGCTTGGTATCATTCTCATAGTAGTGACTTCTCCCTCTCACAAGATTGGATTAGTTTTCGTGGGAATCTATTAGTTCCCGTGAGAGTGGGCTGTAACAAAGCAAGGACACTCCTTATGTTTTGTCTCTTTGCACTTGTCTGCTTCCCATTTGACCTTCTGGGATGGCAGCACAAAGACCCTCACCAGAAGCCAAGCAGATGCCGGTGCCATGCTTTTGGACTTTCCAGGTACCAGAATCACAAGCTGAACAAACCTCTTTTCTTCACAAATTACTCAGCATCAGGTATTTTGTTATACCAACACAAAACAGACAAGACAAAGACACCACCTAAATACAGAAAACAGTATATAAAGGAAATCAAGTCTTACAATGTTCAAGTTAGCTTTTAACATTTGGCTCTGATTTATTCATGAATTAAATATTTAAAGAGAACCTGCTTTGTGAAACTTAGAGGAACACTTGATCTTCTCCATTTCTGTTTACTTCTTGAGTTTTGTGGATAGAATACTACTGTTAACAGCTGTTCAGAGAAAACAAGATTAAGAGTCAAAATGTTAGAGAATCTTAGATTTTAAAAAGCAATTAAGATTTGTTTATGGCAAAAGTTCTTGTTCTTTTAAAAAATTCTTTAAGAAGGGGATTCAGGGTGTTATAAAATTTCCCAAATATAAATGGCCATGGGCCCCTTACCTCCTATCCTAGTAATATTTATTAATATATTAATCAACATTATAGTGTTGTGAAATCTGATCCTGAGAAGTCGTCTTTTCTAATCTACTCTTCTTGTGGAGTGGGTGACTACAGACTATTAAATGTAAGTTTTTCTCAAGGACAATATTAGATTTATTTTGGAATTAAACATAGATTTTTTCCACTTCAAACGGATTTTTTCTACTAAATGTTCCTTTTTCCATCCAAGTAGAGTCTTTTTCTAGGATCCTGCCATCTAGAGGATCATGAAATGAATAACTTGATGTTATCTAATTAGGTTTAATTTGCTTTTACTACTTAAAATATGTTATATTTTTCTAAGCTCTCAAAGAGTTAGATAAACTCTAATAAAAACTCAGTGATCTCCTTATACAGAAATTCTTTGTAAAATGTCATGAATAATTAGTACTAACTATAATCTAATATATTCATAAGCATATATATGCATACATATATATTGACTTCAGATGGTCAGGAAGTCTTCTGTACTTGTGGATTTGTAGTTTACGGTTTCAAAAATTTATATCAAGGTCTGCTCACCGTTATTCTTTTTCTTGTTGTTTTTGTTTTTATTGATATTATGCTCCTCTCTTACCAAAATGTGATAAATATTGAAGTGTTTATTATTTATTCGTACTATCAATCATGTAACTAAAACTTAAAGTTAAGTATATGTAGTTGAGAGGGAGAAATATTTGCATAGTGGGGACAGAACAGTATTTAAAATTACCTTATTAGAAAGCCTCCTAAATTATCTTCTATGTGAACAAAAGTACAGAAAATTAAATAGGAAATACCACTTTCATTAGAATTCCTCTCCTTTGTACATAAGTTGAAGTTTTGTTTCAATATAAAATTACTACGACAAATTCTTTGTCATGAAATATAGGTTCATCTTCTACATTTTTTACCCAACATATTAAAACTTTTTATTTAAGTAAGTGTGAATTCTGAAGTTACCTTAATATTAGTTAGCTTTATTTAATGAGTGGTGGTAAGAAATGAGTTCTTATTAAAATGGAAGAATCTTTGATTCATAAGTAATAAAAGAATGCCTGGAAATTGACAGTTTGAAACAGGCAAGTATCTAATGATCCAGTCGAGATTATTTTAATTGGCTAGACCTTTGTTACTCTAGTCCATCCCAATAAAAAGTTGGTAAGTTACAACAATATGAAACTCTATACAGTATCCACATCATCACAGGAGGATCGAGGTTTTGTGGAATCAGAAGCTTATACAATTTGGAGGAGTAATTTTTAATAAAATGTTACAAATACAATAATTCAAAATTTCTAGACATTTCTTAGCAGTTGCCTATTCCAGTGAGAGGTCTTGCAGCTTTAAGTTTCAACAGGTTTATGATAAATAAGCCTTTCTATATTATTCAGATATCAAGGATATCTGCTGGAAAAGCATCACAATTGAGGACAAGAGAACTTTACCATTTCTGAAATTAATCGTTCTGGATTTTGATTTCATTACAACATAGGCAAGTGTGCATTACATAAAATTATCTCTAAGGTTTCTTTTGATTGAAGAATTTCTATTTTTAAGTGGAAAATTTATTACTTCCAGAGCAAGGCATTCTCCTTGCTAATGTGGAAAAGTGAGTGAATCTTGTTAATTTATTTTGGTACCCTAATTTACATGATTATTTCCTGCCCTCTAAGTTATATTTGCTTTCATAGAGCAAAATATATGTTGGCTGTTCTCAGAGGCCTCAACTGGTTAAAATATCTTGTTCTTGTTTTACAGAATTATTCAATGTATTTTCTAAGTCAGGGTCCTGAGTACTAGCTCCAGATCGTTTGTTTTCACAGAGCAAAATATATGTTGACTGTTCTCAGAGGTCTCAACTTGGTTAAAATATCTTGTTCTTGTTTTACAGTAATAGTCATTATATTTTCTAAGTCAGGGTCCTGAGTACGAGCTCCAGATCATTAGGGAGACGTGGGGATCTTACAGCAGAGAAGAGATAAAAGGAAGAATAGGAATCCGTTTCCAGCATCTGCCTTCTCTTCTTCAGCAAATCTTAGAATTGAAAGCTTGACCTACTAACTGAGACATTAATATCATATATTTGAAAGTTGAAATGATAAGTTCTTATCATTTAGCTTTCACTTAGAAGTAAGAACATGCAGTATTTGGTTTTCTATTCCTGTGTTAGTTTGCTAAGGAGAATGGCCTCCAGCTCCAGCCATACTCTTGCAAAAGACATGATCTTGTTCTTTTTTATGGCTACGTAGTATTTCGTGGTGTATATGTACCACAATTTCTTTATCCAATCTGTCATCAGTGGACATTTAAGTTGATTCTATGTCTTTGCTATTGTGAATAGCTGTGCAATGAACATTCATGTGCATATATCTTTATGGTAGAATGATTTATATTCCTTTGGGTATATACCCAGTAATGAGATTGATGAGTCAAATGGTAGTTCTGCTTTTAGCTCTTTGAGAAATCACCATACTGCTTTCCACAATGCAGATGCTAGGGTCTACTTGAGGAGGGAGATGGAGGAGGGAGAGGAGCAGAAAAGATGACTATTGGGCACTGGGCTTAATACCTGGGTGATGAAATAATATGTACAACACACCGCCATGACACATATCTACCTATGTAACAAACCTTCACATGTACCCCCAAGCCTAAAATAAAAGTTAAGTAAAAAAGAATGCTGAAATGATAATTAAGTTAGGTGGGTAAGCAGAGTTTTGTTTTTTTAAGCACCAGATCAGTAAATATAGAATTGATATGAATATCACTGACATGTGAACATCTTTTCAGGACTATTTTCCCAAAATCAATATAAAGATAGAGTCTCTCTGCTTTCATTTTCTATTTATATATGAAAATATATAGAGAAAAATTATTCAGAGATGGACCAAAATTTTATCTTTGTGTGGTGCCTCTATGTAATCATTTTAAACAACTAAAAAACTGTAAGACAGACTTTTTATTTTTGAAATGGGATTGAAAAATTCCATTTTGTGAACAAAAGAGTTAATTTATAGGATTAGCAATAGTCAAATCCTGTCTTTTATATACACAAGTATATAAAGCAACATAGTGTTAAAGAAAAATCAAGCATTGTACTGAAGTAGCCTTCCAATTTTACTACAATACATTTTTTTGTGGGATAGATTGGGCTATTTCACATAGATTAAATTTGACAGGATACCAGACTATTGCTATATTTTTACTTCTAATTCAGTACCCTTTTTGATAAATGTGAGGCAGAAAATACATATTTTGGAGTTTTTTTCTGATGGGGAAAGTCAATTGAATAATACTTCAAAACTCTGCCATGACTGTGTATCTGGCTTACATTATTTTATAGATAGCTGGAGGGTATTTTAGCCTTGATGTTTCACTTGTCCTGAAAATAGTGATGATACATGGACCAGCACTACATAGAGATCCCATTTTTCTTTCCAAAAGTGCAGTGTGATTAGCCTTTTTATCCTCCCAAGACTGCTACCTAGGGAGGCTCTCATGTCAAAGCCAATGCAGCTTTGATGAAGCAGCATCTCAAGATACTGTGGTTTAAATTCAGGGCAGCAGTTGGGAATGGATTGTTTACTGGTCTTATTGTTCACTCAGATTTGTCCCTGTCTCATACAGAGATTATAAAGGATTTTTTTTTTTTTTTTTTTAGACGGAGTTTTGCTCTTTGTTGCCCAGGCTGGAGTACAGTGGTGCGATCTTGGCTCACTGCAACCTCCCCCTCCCAGGTTCAAGTGATTCTCCTGTCTTGGCCTCCCGAGTAGCTGGGATTACAGGCACCTGCCACCACGCCTGGCTAATTTTTGTATTTTTGGTAGAGACAGGGTTTTACCATGTTGGCCAGGCTGGTCTCGAACTCCTGACCTCAAGTGACCCACCCACCTCGGCCTCCCAAAGTGCTGGGGTTACGGGTGTGAGCCACGGTGCCCGGCCGAGAAGGATCTTTTAACTGAACTCTGCATACTGTTTATGGCCTTTGGAGACAGAAGAAATCCAAAGATGATACATTCAGGGCAAGGGGAATGAAAGGAGCTGGGAGAGACTCAACAGTTCGTTTCTACCCTGGCATTATGGAAGTTCCCGGGCACATATGCCAGTCTGTCAAGCTGAAAAGATAGTTATTCCTGCAAACACTGAGAAAAATTTCAAAATAAAACTCTCAGATATGCAAAACTTTAAAAGGACAGAGTCAACCAAATAGGTCTAAGAATAAGCAAAATTAAGGTCAGTTAAGACCATTTCCCTCTGAATAATGGTGAGAGCACTTGGTGGAGAAGTCTAGGTATAACTGACTCTTAGCATTTGTATCCAAATATCACTATTGATTTATAAATTTCCCTGGTTTATCTGAGTCCTACAATCTACCTATGTTAGTAATCCCTGCCTAAGGTGGCACAGTTCACTCTGGCCCATGGCAGCATGGCACAATCACCTTTGAGGCCCAATCTGTTCTGAAGATAACAGAAGGGACCCCACTACACTTTAACAGATTACTCAAAGGGATTCTATCCCTGTGAGCTTCTTCACATTGAAAAATGGGATAATGGCAATTCATCTAACAGGAATACAATTCTTTGGACCTGCAGGCACCAAAATAACAACAAAAATCAATGAGAAGGAAGCTAAGAATCCCACTGGACCCAATAGGTAAAACAGAAAAAGTCTCATTATGTTCATGAGACACTAATTTGTCTCTGTTTTTTTCATTTGCATCATGACTGGAGAAAGGTAAATAATCCACACATTATTTTAATTTCAATGTTTTTTTAGACAGGGCTGTGCTCTGTCACTCATGCTGGAGTGCAGTCGCATGATCATGGATCACTGCAGCCTCAATTTCCTGGGCTCAGGCAATCCCCCTGCCGCAGCCTCTCAAGTAGCTGAGGCCACAGGTACATGTGCCACCACACCCAGCTAATATTTTTCTTTCTTTCTTTTTTTATTGTAGAGATAGGGTCTTACTATGTTGCCGAGGCTGATCTTGAACTTCTAGGCTCAAGCAGTCCTCCTGCTTTGCTCGCCCCAAGTACTGAGATTGCAGGCATGAGACATCATGCCCAGCCTCTTAATTTTTAATTTTTTAAAATATGATCAAACGGGAGCTGAGATCTGCTTTTATGAAATGGAAGAGTGGTGGTCAAAGAAACAGTCATTGTACTAAGAAATGGCTTGAAAGGATTTCGCTTTTCTGTCATCACCATTAACCCTCCCCACCCACCATTAAGCAAAACAAATCAAAAACAAAAGCAAACAAACGAAAATCAACCCTTAGTAAATTTTCCATTTATGTTAAATTTTGCCATGCAATGTTTTAAAACACGTTTTAGTCTCTCATATAACTCCTTGATTCTCACACACACACACACACACACACACACACACACCCCTCTCCTACCAAGAAAAATGGAGGCAGCAGGACAGGAAGAAGAGACAGGACTTCACTTACCTTGGTGGCTACTGCATCCAATCTTCCTGGCTCCTTCTTCCTCCTTTTCATTGGGGGCATTTGTAAATTAAGGCCTGCAGAAGACATCTGCTATGATTACCCTAGGATTCCTTGTATTATCACAAAATTCACTTTCAGGTTTCCAAGGGATGATCCAGTTTGCATATTAGCCATGCTTATACAAATAAATAGAATACTTTGTGAAACAATTTGAAATATTTGCTCAGAATGAACAATATCCTTTACTCAGTAGGCGACGTGTATTGGTTGAAGTTACATAACGGATATTTTAATAAGAGAATGCTTTTTCCCACCTCATCCTTCATCGCACATAGTTTCTTTCTGCTGCTAACCCCTCTCAGCAGTGGCTAGTTGTAAACTGAAGGCTAAGATGTCTGCAAGAAGCTGAGATTCATAACATTGTGGAGTGTAGGCTGTAGGGTGAATGGCAAGATAGATGTAACAAAGTATAGAGAAGCAGGGAGAGTTTCTCTGACTGGCTAGGACATGTCATATATTTAATGGAGAAAGCAGTCCACATAAAAAACACGTCTACATATAAGGTGTGATTTAAATGGCTAAGTTTAAATGAAGATGGTCTGTGCCTCATATTGATTTTTATGTTATTCTTTATCCCATTAATTGAAATATTATTATCTGGATATATAATTCTCTTATTAACAGTGTCTGTGAGAAAAACTGCAGCATGAATTGTTCATGTGGTGTGCATATATGAAGGAATTTTTAAATTTTCACTGGGTTTTTTCATATTTCAGAAAAAAAGTAGCAAATCGCTCCTTCGAAGAAGAAATGTGACATTATCAAGGATGTTGTTCCCATGGCATCATTGACTTTATCCAATCGCAGCAGCTTATATTTCCATAGAAACTGGATCTGACAATGACTACTAAAAGTGCAGTCCCCCATAGCAATATCAGTTGAATTAAAAAGGAAGCGTAAATTGTCTTATCAAAATCTTTTCCCACACAGTCCACATTCTCACATTGTCCTCTGCTATTTTATTAAATACTGACTTGCTGCCCAAAGGAGTGACTTTGTAAGAAGGCTTGAGAGATATAATAGTAATACCAATGATTTAGGTGTAAATTTAAAAAAATTATAGTGCTTATTTCATTTGTTAAAGATAAATGTATATAAATCTTCCAGCAGAGAAGTTTCCAAATCACTTACTTTTTCCTTTGTTCTTTACTTCTTTTTCTTCATTTATTTTTTCTCCCTTCATTTGTTCTATCCTTCATTCTTTTTTTCTTTCCTTTCTTTCTTCTTTCCTTCCTTTCTCCCTGTCTCTCTCTTCCTCCCTCTTCCTAGCTTTTTTCCTTTCTATACATCCATCTTTCCTCTCTTTCTAAGATATCTGTTTTCCTTTCCATATTTTAAAAGCATCCAGGATTAAGTCCTGTACTAACTAAGGAACCAACAATTTCTTGATCTTCTCTCTCATTTTTTAATTTGGTCTAGTTTATACCTATCTAGTAATGAGTAATCTGTGGCTACAAGAAAAATAACGAGTTCAAATCCCTTCCAACGTAACCGAGAGAGCCCTGTGCGCACACCTGTAAAGACACAGCCATCTGCCATATTCCCCAACTTTGTACCATTCAACAGAAAAACTCCCAGGAAGAACAGCAGCTCAGAATTTTTCTAGTAAGCTCTTTGATAGGAAAGCCAAGATGCCCTTTTCCTCTTTTCATAATGGGCTATTGTTTCTGCCTTTCCTTTAAGGGTGTCAGGCAGGGAGATAAAACTCAGGGAGGAAGACTGGATACAGGCTTCTGACTAATAACTTGAGTCAGAAATAGGAAAAAAATAGTTCCTTATTTTCTTTCCATCTGTCTGGCCTCATTTATTTATTATCCGTTCATATAATAGATATTAACTGAGTCCCCACTGTTTCCTCACATCTCCACATAATGCCACTTACCTGTTCCTTTGCATTCTTGATTAATGTCATGCCTCACTTAGATGTCTCTGATAGCTCTTACTTCCTGTCTTTTTCTCATCATCAACCCTTTTCTTCAACCCACCCTACAAATCTGCAGCCAGGTCAAGCTTGCTATGGGGCTGTTTGGATGCTATTATTTCCATTCTTATGAACTTCCAGAATTATCCCAGTTTTACAGAATAAAATTCAAACCTTTTAGCCTTCAATTCAGAGTCTTATAATCTGGATCCAACAATTCTACTTTTTTAATACCTTATACATAAGCAAGACTGAGCTATGTGTTTGTTCTCCTTGTCCTCTTTTTCTCTTCCTGTCCGCATGCTGTGCTCTCTCCCGTAAGTGCTGATTGACTCACTGATCCTTTTGGCCTTCTTCCTTTACTCAACTGTCAAGCCTGCCTTCATCTTCCGTTTTCTGCTCTCCAGCGGGAATTCACTTCTAGCTCTTCTACAACCCATGGAACTTTATCTCTCCTGTAACATTTTGCATTTTTGAGTTTATAGTTATGAATATTTGCATACATCACGTATTTGCCATTGTAGAATGTATGCTCCTTGAGAGCAGAGCGCACCATTGAATACGCTTTATAGTTCAACAGCATGCTTCGTAGTCTTCAACTGAGTAAATGGATGTGTGTTCTGCAATGCCACTCTCTATTAGTTTTAAAAAGACATGTTTAATAATAAGCCTATTGCTAATTTCAGCGATAATGGGGGTGATATTATGGTCCAGTAAGAGCCTTTTGTATCAAGACTTTAAAAACTTTTCTTGCTGTTTAGACAGTGGCAGTTCCATCAGTCCCAGCAAGATCAGAACCTCTGGAGAATCGTAACCTTCCTTTGGTACACAAACTATTGTCCATTAACATCTTACTGACTGTAATGATGCTTACCAATCAGATTAAGAAATGTACTCCTAACCCAAGACAAGGATACCTTTTACTCCTTATTTCTAACAGTCTTCTTTGAATGTGTTTTTAAAAATTCACAAGTTTCCAAAATCAAAATGCATAAAAAAGTATATAATGCAAAGTCTCCTTGCCACCCTATTCGTCATGTGCCCAGTTGCCAGTACACTGATAAATAGATATTGCTGTGTTAGAGTCTTGGGGATCTTCCTAGAGAGCTTTTCAAATATAAATGTTATTATGTATATTTAAGATATATAGCATGATGTTGTGGGATACATATAGATAGTAAAATGATTAATGCAACAAATTAAAATATCTATCATTTCATATAGCTCCTCTATTGTATGTGTGTGTGGCAAGGGCAGCTAATATCTACTCATTTAGTAAAACTCCTAATTACAAGGCAATATTATTTATATATGTATTTATTTTTATTTTTATTTTTTGAGGTAGAGTTTCGCTGATAAGCCCAGGCTGGAATGAAGTGGTGTGATCTCGGCTCACTGCAGCCTCCACTCCTCAAGTTCAAGCAATTTCTCCTACCTCAGCCTCCCGAGTAACTGGGATTACAGGTGCACGGCACCACGCCCAGCTAATTTTTGTATTTTAAGTAGAGATGGGGTTTTGCCATGTTGGCGAGGCTGGTCTCGTACTCCTAACCTAAGGCGATCCACCTGCCTCAGCCTCCCAAAGTGCTAATATTACAGGCGTGAGCCACTGGCAATATTGCTAACTTGGCTGGGAGGCCCAAGGCAATATTATTAACTATAGTCCTCATGTTGTACATTGCTATCTAGACCTGTTCATCTTACCTGTCTGCTACTTTGTGTTATTTGAGCCCATTTTCTCCCCAGGACCACCTCCTGGTAACCACTGTTTTATCCTCTACTTTTAGGGAGATTTTTATGTACACAAAATCAAATATAAATGAATGTTTTTCTCATGTTTTATGCCAATCATATCATACTATACACATTTTATGTGTTTGTGTTTTTTTTCCTTTAAAATGTTTCTTCAAGATCTTCCTAGATCATATTGTGTCATATTCAATTGTATGGTAGTGTATCACATTCAGTTCTGGGGATATAACATATTTAAAGAGTTGCTAGTTGACAGATAATGAAGTTTGTTTCTAAACATTATTACAGCCTATACCACAATGAATAACCTTGTACATACATTATTTTCTGTGTATGGGAACTTATGTGTATGATGCCTTCCTAGAATTTGTTGCTGAAAGTGTATATAATCTTGGATAGATACCTTATAGTCTTGGACAAATACTTCAAAATCATCCTCCATTTAGACTGTACCAACTTGGACTTTTATCAGCGATGAATGAGAGTTTCTATTTCCACAGACTTGCTAGTTGTGTTTTGAAACTTTGATTTCTGCCAAGTTGATGCTGAAAAATAGTCGCTTTAAAAAATATGAAATGTTTCATGAATTTGCACATCCTCTTTGTTCAGAGGCCCCGCTAATTTCTGAATGGCATCAATTTTTGGTATATGTGTTGCTGAAGTGAGCACTCTGTTTACCTTTTATTTGTGTCTCTATGATTGTGAGATCAATATGTTTTCAGGTATTTAAGATATTTGCAGATGTTTAATTTCAAGATGAATTTAATACAATTTAATAGTAATTTTGAATTTAATATGAGTTTTTCTACTTTTTAAACTACAAATTCATTGAAAATTTTTATACATTTCAGATCTAAACTATGATGTGGCTTGCACGTATTTTTTTCAGTTTATCATTTGTCCTTAGCCCTTCAATATGATGACTTTTGCCATGTAAAAGTGTTTTGTTAATTTTTTTTTGATGAATTCTGAATTTTGAGTCCTAGAAAGGACTTTTTATACATTGAGATTATAAAACAATTCTCTTGTCTCCCCACCCCACACAATCTCACCCTCTGTAGCTTTTGTGGACTCATTTCCTTACATGTAAATTTTGAATCATTTGAAATTTATTCTGGTATGGATCTGACACTATTTTTGTACCAATACCATTTATTTAATGTCATTTTATAACTGGTATGAAGTGACTTTATAACATACTAGCTTTAACATACTACCTTTAAATAAGTTTGAGATCAATTATTGAAAATTCTATTCTATTGAATTCATATTCATGTGCCAATACCACAATATCTTAATTACTGAGACTTATAATATGTTTTGCTATTTGAGAGTGCTAATTACAAAATATTGCTCTTGTTTTTCATACATTTTATGGCTCTTTTTACTTTTTCATTTTACAGTATGCAATTTAAAGTCAGCAACGTATTTTAAGAAAATGTTAATTTTGTTTCAAGAGCATATTAAATTTATAAATTAATGGGGAAAATTGATTACTTTTTAGGCTAAATCTTCCTATCAAACAACTCTGTAAGCTATTACCTCAAGCTTTCTTTTGTCAGAAGTATATTAAAATTTTACTAATTTTTTGTTAAGTTTGTTGCTAAGTACTTTTCTTGCTATTTATTAGAAATTTTACTTTTCATTTTGTCATACTTTCTAACAAGTTGTATATGTGAAATCATTTACTTTAATTATAATAATTATTTTCTATGGCTTACTTGCCAAGTTCTCTTATTTACTGTAGTGATTTTTGTTAATTATACTTAATTTACCTCCAAAATAGCAATCCCCAGTCATATTAATTTTCAAATAGATACGTAAAACCTATCTTCAAAGCTTATAACTCATTTTTTCCTCTATATTCTAATTGTTTTGGTTATAAAATTATTAAATAACAATGATAGTGGACTTCCTTTTTGTTTTATCCTCTGTAACAGTTTAAACAGAAATGAGATTTTCTGTTCTTTTGGGTTTTGTAGAAAATTCCTCTGAAAAATAATCTTAAACAAGTAGTTTTTGGTGATAGGTACTTAACAAAATTTTTCATTTCTTTTATGTTAAATTGTCTTTTTAAATGCTGGTGTGTTTTTTCAATAAAATGGGTTTACGTAAATTATGTTTTTCTAGGAAACTGCTTAACTTTTTAGGTTTTACATAGAAGTAAGCACAATTGTTTCTTATGACTCTAAATTTTCTTCTTTTGTACTTTGGGTTAACTAGCTACTTAATATTTCTGACTTTTGGTAATTATGCTTTCCTCTGTTTTTGCTAGATTTGTTTCATTAGCTCTATTTTACCGTTTTCTTCTGGTACTTCTAGGCTTTCCTTGCATTATCCTAGTTTTTCTCTTATGTTTCTGGTCATTGTTTGTCAAATTTCTTTGCCATTTTATTTTCGATATCTAAATTGTAAGCGTTGCAGGTTAAAGGTTTAGCCTTCTTTCTCAGCATATTCTTTTTCTATATAGGCTGTCTCATCGATAACATGGTTTAAATGACTCCCTAAAATATATTACTCATTGAAATTCCACCTCTTAGTTATAGGCACACATTATTCTTTCAGTCATTCATAGACTAATAAAATTACATATATCTAAAACTTGGTTCTCTTCCTTCAGTGTTTCTTATCACTGTGAACACCACCAGCATCTGCCTAGTCTCAATCACAGAATCCTAAAGGGATTCTCTCATATATTTGTTCTCTTAATGTCTATTCCCTCTAAATTAATGGATCCCTTTAATTTTCCCACTTAAGTGTCTCTTTAATATATCTTCTCTCTTTACTGTCATGACCCTCTTCTAAGCCACCATCATCTTTTGCCTACCAAGGGGATGGCCTCCTGCCCAGTCTCGGTTTCTTCCCAATTCATTCTTCATATTGAAGCCACGTTAATTCCATAATCCCTTTCTCTTGCTTAAGTTCACTTATAGCTTATTATTATTGTCCAGGGAAACCACTAGAAATATTTATATGGTTTTTAAGGTTCTGAATGATGTGGGCCCTAGACACCAGTCTCAGCTCGAGCCACTCTACCCTTTGCTTTCTCCAGTCCAGACAAACTAGCAGTTTTTTCATTTTCCAAATGCATTCTTCTTCTTGTATCGTCTTATGATATTTGCATATTTGCAATCACTGTTTCTTGAGAAATTCATTCTACTATTCCATTTATTACTAATTCATTATCTTTGGACTTGGTCTTCAAGATGTGTTTCTCAGATTTTTTTCCTCCTTTTTTATTTTTAATTTTTGTGGGCACATTGTAGGTGTATATCTCAGATCAGATTCCTCATATTCATCTTTTCTAGATCCTTTGGGTAGCTCTCTTTCCTCCATATACCAGTTGAGTTTTCAGGTACACAACAAATTACATAATTATTTGTTTAGTGTTGATTTTTCATACAACATGTAGCCTCAGTGTGGATATCTCTTTGGTACATTACTTAATCTCCCAGTCATAGTAAGATGACTATCTACTAAAGAGTTCAAAACATTGAAAGAAAAAATGTTATCAAGAAAAAAATAATAAAAGTTTAGAAAATGTATTATTATTCTCTAAAAATTGAAACAGAAGATCTGTATTAGCACAATATTAATAATCTAGCAGGACAAATAGTTCCAAAGAGAATTATAAATTTAACATTTCATCTTGGCAAAGAAATAAATGATTAATGATCAGTATTACTGTAATTTTCTAACCATCTACAATCATAAACAGTATGAGATGCCCAGGTTATACAAAATAAACTCTACATGAATATATATGCAAATTTAATCTCACGCATGTACTCTTAGCCCTTTGGGAGGCCGAGATGTGTGGATCACCTGAGGTCAGGAGTTTGAGACCAGTCTGGCCAACATGGTGAAACCCTATCTCTACTAAAAGTACAAAAAATTAGCTGGGCGTGATGGCATGTGCCTGTAATCCCAGCTACTTGAGAGGCTGAGGCAGGGGAATTGCTTGAACCAGAGAGTGGAGGTTGCAGTGACCTGAGATTGTGCCACAACACTCCAGCCTGGGCAACAGAACGAGACTCTATCAAAAAAAATAAAGAAAAAAAAAAAAAAAAAAGAAAGAGAAGGAAGGAAGGAAGGAAGGAAGGAAGGAAGGAAGGAAGGAAGGAAGGAAGGAAAGAAGATTGCTGGTAGAAAAAATTTCATAAAAACAAGTGTTCACAACAGGAGGGTAAAAGTTGTTTAATATATGTGATGGAAAATAAGTTATTGTCCTTACGTGTTAAATGAAGTCTTTGTGATTATTTAAGAGATAATCACCAAGAAAATGACAAACGCCTAAGTTAAAGAAAAAAATAATGATTTTAAACAGGCAATTCATACAATATTAAATGCCGAATTACATGGTAATTTTGACTGCTTTAATAGCCATGGGAATGAAAATAGAAAGGGTATATTATTTAATTAGGATGACAATGATTAAAAGAATGATAATATAAGAAATAAAGAATATATTAACATAATTAAGGAATGATCAGAAGAACTAGCTAACATAGGAAAAACAGACATTGTTATACAAAGATGGCAAGATTATAAATTGAAATAACCTTCACAGAGGACAAATTGGCATTATGAGTCAAAAATGTTTAGAATGGTCACACTCATTCATTCCTCTCTGAAAAACAACCTAAGAAAATATTCAATTGAACACAAATGGATGTCTTACTTGTCATTTAGTGTCCTACTTGCAGAAGTGAATAGGACTTTATGGCATAAATATTCATATTATCCATGTTTATAGATACATCTAATTTTCTTCCCCTTGCTTTTAAAAAATTTGTTTTTTATTCACTGTAATTTTTTTCTATAAGTCCTTACATATTTAGAAACACATCCTGAAACAAGATAAAATACTAATACATATACACACACACAAGTGCACACACCATTGCTATTTGTAGTTGCAGCTTTTAACAGAGTGCTTAATGTATAGAAACCATTCCATAATTTCTACTTAAATCAAACTGAAGTGAATACTGTATCATAGGAATTATACAAGCAGAATGTGTATTACCCACTTGTCAAGGATGTCTGCCTTCTTGTGAAATAAAATAAATCTTTCATGTTTTTCCAAACCTCATCTCTAGAAGCTAAGTCATGGTATGCTTAATTGATTTTGATTTGCTCTCACATTTTGTATATAGATTTCCTTCATTTCACAGAAACACCATCTCTATTACAGGATTTGGGTAGAGCTAGCAGAGCTGCTGTTTACCCTAGTAAGTGCCCTAGAAAGTCAATTGTTGAAGGCTGAAAGAGTGAGGGTCTTGATCAACTCAGTATACCACTGGAGGCTATGTGAGTAAACAGCAAACTGTTCTCAAGAAAGCAGGATGTTGGCGAACTGACAAACTGCGTCTGCCTCCCAGAAGGAATGATGAGGGCAGTCATGACCCAGGTACAAGTGTTTCTTGTGATCAGGCAAATCTAAAGCCTGTTAGCAATAACGTGAACCTGTGATCAATCAAGCAGTTGACCAATCATTACCTCCTCCTCCCTGCTCTTGTTACCCAATAAATACTAAGGGTTGTGAAGCTCAGGGACTGCCTTTGCTCACTAGAAGCAGGGAGCTCTCTTCTTCCCCAGCCCCTTCCTTTAAAACAGTTTTTTTTTTTTGGGGTCTTAAGTTTTCATTTCTACGTTTTGTTCCTTCCTTCAGTCTCATAATGATGGTCTCAAGTAGTAACAGTAGTAACAATGGTAACTGCTGTAGTTATGGTCTCAAGCAGTAACAGTAGCAACTGCTGTAATGACTGTCTCAAGTAGCAGCAGTGGCAGTCCGCCACAGTGAATTGTACTTTATCTACAAGTCACCAGCACACAGGTACCTTTTGTTTGCAAAGGCAAATATACAGTAAGTTGCCAGCCAGCAAAGTCTTCATCACTATATCTAAAACTTTAATTTGCAGCTAAGCAAGTCCAGAATTAAACTCTTCATTACTGCTATTAGGCATTAACTTAATCGGTGATGATTATTTTGGTACATTTTTCAAAGTAACATACTCAAATGGCTGTGACATGACAATCTGGAAGTTCAGGGCTAAAAGAATATTTGATTTAATTTGTAGAAAGTATAATTCTTGAGATAACAAAAACTAATAAATGCAAAGTTTAACATAAAATTAATGTTATGCAGAATTGTAATAATAAGGGAAGTGTTTTGATTTTGTAACAGTTTAGCTTTTAAATAAATACAATGTTTCATTACTTTATTTGAAAAAAATGATAATAAAACATACAATTTGGTAATTGGATGCACATTTTCTTGGAAGGAAGATATTGCAAGTACATGTAATTGAATATTAAAATCAAAGATATTACTACTGTTTAGACCTAAAAGTGTTTGTTCATCAGAAATTAAAGATTTTGCAAATAACTTGCTGTTGTCATACTCTTTTTTTTTTTGAGATGGAGTTTTGCTCTTTTTACCCAGGCTGGAGTGCAATGTTGCGATCTCGGCTCACTGCAACCTCCGCCTCCTGGGTTCAAGTGATTATCCTGCCTCACCCTCCTAAGTTGCTAGGATTACACACATGCCCTACCATACCCAGCTAATTTTGTATTTTTAATAGAGATGAGGTTTCTCCATGTTGGTCAGACTGGTCTTGAACTCCCGATCTCAGATGATCCACCCACCTTGGCTTCTCAAAGTGCTGGGATTACAGGTGTGAGCCACCATGCCCAACCTGTGGTTATACTATTAATGAAACAATAAATATCCTGATGTCATAAAGCCAAATCACTATGATATAGTAAAGACCTCAGATTAAAGACTATTTTTATAGTCTCTGTAAACACAGGGATTTTCACACCTTGGTTTGAGCACCTTTTACAATAACTTTTAAAATGGTTATTGATCATTTGTGATTACAATTACTTAGTGAATTAGTCTGTCAATATTTGACAACTCCTAAGATAAATCTAAAATTTCATAAGTTGGTTCTAAAATTCACCTGTAGGATTAAATGACTAAGAAAAGCTAAGATAACTTTAAAGAATAGTGATGGGAAGTTTATTTTAAAACTATTTTTCGTATTTATTTTTATTTATAATAACTGGTAATAAATTTTTTAAACTTACTTTTTATTGGCAAAAATAATTGTACATATGTATGGGGTACATGTGATATTTTGATATATGCATACAGTGTGTAATGATAAAATCATGGTAATTGGGATATGCATTACTTCATTTTTCATTTCTTTGTGTTGAGAACACTTCAAATCTTCTCTTCTAGCTACTGTGTAATACACAATAAATCATTGCTAACTATAGCACCCCATTGTGCTATCAAACACTAGAACTTATTTATTCTCTCTAACTATATATGTGGACCCATTAACCAACCTTTCTTCACCACCTCACCCTCTTCCCAGCCTCTGGTAGCCACCATTCTCCTCTCCACCTCCATGAAATCAACTTTTTTAGCTCCCACATACGAGTAAGAAGACATAATAATTGTCTTTCTTGCTTATTTCACTTAACATAATAACTTCCAGTTCCATCCATCTTGCTGCAAATGACAGGAATTTATTCTTTTTGGATGGCTGAATAGTATTCAGTTGTGTATATATAACACATTTCCTTCATCCATTGATTGTAAAGTTAGGAATAGTACAGTAATAAACATGGGAGTGCAGATGTCTTTTCCATATATTGATTTCCTTGTTTTATATTTAGATACATGCCCAGCAGAAATTGCTGGGTCATATGGTAGATCTATTTTAATTTTTTTAATGAGCCTCCATACTGTTTTCCACAGTGGTTGTACTAATGTACATTTCCATCAAAGGTGTGCCAGCATTCTCCTTTTTCTGCATCCTTGCCAGCATGTTATATTTTGTCCTTTTGATAATAGCTATTTTAAATAGGGTGAAATGATTTTGCATTGTGGTTTTTATTTGCATTTTTCTAATGATTAGTGATGTTGAGCATTTTTTCATATGTCTACTGGTGATTTGTATGTTGTCTTTTGAGAAATGTCTATTCGGGACATTTGCCTATTTTTAAAAATTTATTTATTTATTTTGTTTTTGAGACAGGGTCTTACTCTGTCACCCCAGCTGGAATGCAGTGGCACTATCTCAGCTGACTGCAGCCTCCACCTCCCGGGCTTAAGCAATCCTAGCACCTCAGCCTCCAGAGTACCTGGATTATAAGTGTGTACCACCACACACAGTTAATTTTTGTACTTTTTGTAGAGATGGAGTTTTGTCATGTTGCCCAGGCTGTTCTCAAACTCCTGACCTCAAGCAATCTACCTACCTCAGCCTCCCAAAGTGCTGGGATTACAGGCATGAGCCTTGGAGCCCAGCTGTGAGCCCATTTTTAAACTGAATTGTTTTCTTCTATTAAGTTGTTTGAGTTTCTTATATATTCTGGTTATTAGTTCCATGTTGGCTACATTAATTTGAAAATATTCTCTTCTAATATGTAGGCATCTCATGCTCATGGATTGGAAGAATTAATATTGTGAAAATGACCATATCACCAAAAAAAAATCTACAGATTCAATATAATCCCTATCAAAATAACAATGATGTTCTTCACAAATATAGAAAAACAGAATCCTAAAATTTATGTAGAATCATAGAAGACTCCAAATAGCCAAAGCAATCTTGAGCAAAAACAACAATAACAAAAGAAAAAACAAACAAAGCTGGATGTATTACATTGCCTGCCTTCAAAAATATATTATAAGGCTATCAAAACAGCATTGTACTGGCTTAATAACAGACACATGTTCAAATGGAGCAGGTCAGAGAGCCCAGAGATAAATCCAAGTATTTCCAACTAACTGATTTTCAACAAAGGTACCAAGGGTATTGATTGGGAAAAGGATAGTCTCTTCAATAACTGGTGCTGGGAAAACTGGATATCTGCAAGCAGAAAAATGAAACTGTATCCCTATCTCTCACCATATATAAAAGTCAAATCAAAATTGTTTAAAGACTTAAATGTAAGACCTGAACCTGTGAAACTACTAGAAGAAAACATTAGGGAAATGCTTCAGAGCATTACTCTGGGCAAAGATTTTGGGGGAAGACCTCAAAAACACAGGCAACAAAAGCAAAAATAGACAAATTGGATAACGTCAAGCTAAAACGCTTATACACAGCAAAGAAAACAAGTAACAGAGTGAATAGACAATCTACTGAATGACAGAAAATATTTTGAAATCATATTAGTTAAAAGTTTGTTGCTAGTGCTGAAAAAGACAGTAGTTAAACCAATAGAGCAGGAGACAGCACAGAAAGAGTCCTGAGCATAAATGGGAAATTATATATGACAGAGGCAGCATCTGGAGAAAAAACTACGAACTAGTCAATGATTGTTAACAAGAAAAGAGACGATTCGTAGGAGGGAAAATTATCAGATTCCCATTATAATCATGCAGAAAAATAAATTCTCAATGGATTAAAGACCTAAATGTGCATAACGTGCAGGTTTGTTACATATGTATACTTGTGCCATGTTGGTGTGCTGCACCCATCAACTCGTCAGCACCCATCAACTCGTCATTTACATCAGGTATAACTCCCAATGCACGTGTACCCTAGAACTTAAAGTATAATAATAATAAAAAATAAATTAAAAAAAGACCTAAATGTGCAAAGCAAAATTATAAAGACCTACGAAGAAAATAAACAAGCATATGTTTATACCTTAGAATTCGTAAGGATTTCTTGCAAAAATACAAGATATAAAAAATTATCAATAGAGTTGATAACAATAAAATTAATAAACTATAAAATAAAGTTAAATTACAAACTAAACCAGAAGTTATTTGCACTGCATTGTCTGGCAAAGGATTATATCTAGAATATATGAGGATATTGTACAAATCACTAAGTAAAACAACAGGTAAAATTATCCAAGAATGTAAATAAAGACTAATAAACATAAGGAAATATTCTGAAATATTATTTCTTGAATAAAAGAACTGTCATTCTCATTATATTGTTATGTGTTTCTTATTAGATTATATTATCAAACATTTTAAAATCTGACAATTCAAAATTTTTTTGTGGATATAGGACACTATGTATATTTCTGGTGGTAGTGTAAATTGATACTACTTTGTATAATGAAAGTGGAAACACCTAGTAAAATCAAAGACGCACACCACACACACACACACACACACACACACACACACACTCTACAACCCATAATATTCACCTCTAGATAAATTTTCTATAAACCAGAGGAAACCTATCATATCTGTAATAGGATATAGACAAGAAAATCTGCTGAAGGTTTTTATAATAGAAAAATACTGAAATTATTGTTACTGCTTCTATACAGAAGAGGATTAAAAATCTAAGATATTAGGCAATGCTATTTATTCAGGACAGGCACAGGAAAAGATTTCATGATCAAGATGCCAAAAGCAATTGCAACAAAAGCAAAAATTGACAAATGGGTTCTAATTAAACTAAAGAGCTTCTGCATAGCAAAATAAACTATCAATTGAGGAAAGAGAAAATCTACAGAATGGGAGAAAGTTTTTGACAACTGTGCATCTGACAAACATCTAATATCCAGCATCTAAAGGAACTTGAACAAATTTATAAGAAAAAAACATTAAAAAGTGAACAAGTACACAGACAGACACTTAAAAAAAAAAAGGCATACATGTGGCCAAAAATCATATGACAAAAAGCTCAGTATCACTGATGATTACAGAAATGCCAATCAAAACCACCATGAGATACCATCTCACACATGTAAGAATGGCTATTACAAAAAGTCAAAAAATAACAGGTGCTGGAAAGGTTATGGAGAAAAAGAAACACTTACACATCGTTGGTGGGTGCATAAATTAGTTTAGCCATTATGGAAGACAGTGTGGTGATTCCTCCAAAGCCTAAAGACAGAAATAGCATTTGACCCGGCAATCCCATTGCTGGGCATATACCCAAAGTAATGCAAATTATTCTATTATAAAGACACATACATGTGTATGTACATTGCAGCACTATTCACAATAGCAAAGACAAGGAATCAACCTAAATGTCCATCAATGACAGACTGGATAAGGAAAACATGGTACATATATACCATGGAATGCTATGCAACCATAAAAAGAACAAGATGATGTCCTTCCTTAGCCAGGACATGGAAGAAGCTGGAGTCCAGTATCCTTAGAGAACTAACACAGGAACAGAAAACCAAAAACTGCACGTTCTTACTTATAAATGGGTGCTAAATGATGAGAACACATGGACACATAGAGGGGAACAACACACACTGGGACCTATTGGATAGTGGAGGATGGGAGAAGGGAGAGGATCAGGAGAAATAACTAATGGGTACTAGGCTTAATACCTGGGTGATGAAATAATCAGTACAACAAACCCCTATGACTCAAACGTTTACCTATGTAACAACCTGCACATATACACCTGAACTTCAAATAAAAGTTAAAAAAAAATCTAAAGTATATCACTGTGATGGAAGACTACTTAGTAGTGAATTAATGAAATAGAACCACATGAATCCAGGTAGATAGATCTTTAAAAAATACTAAATGTGTAAAAAAGCAAGCTGCGAAAGTATGCCACCTATTATGGTAAATACTAAAAGCATCCAAATCAATATCATATATTGATAAAAACTGTAGAACACCATCCTCACTCCAGGGATTTTACTGTGCTGACTCACAACTTAGAAAGGGAGGTCTAAGTCATCTAATGTTAGCAATTGCAATATCTTCAATAAAAATATGTGCATCTTTGGTCAATACCTGAGTGACAAAAGAGAGAGAAGAGATTTTCTGTAGCCTGCTTTCTCTCTCTTTTGTAGTTTTGTTTAGAATGGCATTCTAGTTGACCATGAGAAGTAGAGAGCAAGTCACTTGAAAGGTAGTCTCTCAGCAGGAATGTTCACTGCTTAGTCTAGCAGTTTCCTTTGAGCTACTCTGTGTGAAGGTACTTTCCTGTCTGCACTTTGCTGACGCTGCTGGTAGAGGGGCAGAGCTATAAATCCTTTTCTAGAGTAAAAGAGACGACACTGTGGGCTCTAGATCAGTTAGAGGGCTGCCATATGACAGAGGGTGTTACCACTGTGGAAAACTGTACATATTTATTTGCCTTTTTTTTTTTTTTTCTCGTAAAAATCTTTAGAGCACTGAGTTCCTGCCCCAAATCTGACTCCATGTTAGGAACCAGCTGCAACAATGGTCCTACTTTGCTAAGGGGAGGACTGATACTCAGTTAGCGTGATCCAAGATCTCCATGTCAGTTGCTAAAACATTTAAATGCTTCCATCTTGACTGCTCCATCGCTGACCTTCAGAGGACCAGCAAACAAAAGGTTAATGCACTTCTTTAGGATGTATCTGTTTTTACTGGGCATTTGGGCTTTTCAAAATTCTAAATATTTTATTATCACTTCGGCTTGGAGACCAGTTATATAAATAGAAGTTTAGAGGAATGACTTTTATGCTTTTCTGTGACACATGGAGACACACACACACACACAGATTTACATAAAAAATGAATGTGGAACAGATTAGCATATAGAGTATATTGTATATTATTTATATTAAGGGATGTCTTTGGGATGAACACCTATGATTGTGAGATAAAGGGAGCTAGATTGGGTAGAGAGAGAAGTTGAGGTACAATGTAAGTCAACAACAGCCTGAGTTGACTTCACAGGGAGCTTTGGACCACATATGACCCATTGCAGGTGCACCTCATTGGGACAAAATGGCCAGGTCTTTATAATCTCCACCAATCAGTGGAGTCTGCTGACTCAGATAGGGCGTGACCTTAGGTGAGGCTGCTCTACAGCTCAGGCCTTCTCCAGAGTCACTAGCACCTGAAAGGTCTCTGCTGACAGGAATTCCATCAGCAGAGGTAACAAGTCTTTCCTTGAAGAGAAATCCACATTCATCATAAATCAGCACTATGGTTTTATTATAGCACTGAAAAAAAGATAAATGCACTTTATGATAGGTTTGGCTTTAAAACATGAACATAGATCAAGTTTTTTAAACTGTATGTTTTAGCACATGCACAAAATTTAAATTTGGACTTCCACAGATATTAATGTATGTGAGATTAAATATCTTCCTGTAGTCTAAAAATGTTAAATCAGTTTCACCATTTCTCTTATTATCTCTTTTCTTTTTGCCCCTCTATTTCTTCTTCATTTTATCTACTTTCTTTATAAAATACTCCTCCTTCATATAAATCATAAATAAACTCAGAAGAATAATAATTTCAGGGTCAGATTAATGTAGAATATACTAGAAGAGTTACATTACAGATATTAGAAACCACTTACAGATTCTTTTAGTATTAATAGGCTCACACATTTGTAACAACTTCAAGTTTGATGTTGTACCATATGACTCAGTTCCCTCCACTTACACTGCTATAATTTTCCTCAAATTTTCTTGTAGACCAGAAGAAAATTTGGAAGATTCTAAACATTACTGTGTGAGCCAGGATACATTATAACACAGAGCCTGAGGTGAAGCTTACGTGCTACACTTTATTAGGCATGCAATACCAGGGGAGCAAGAATGAAAAGAGCACTGGAGACAGCAAGAGGGAGAGCATAATGGTAAATTTTATGTGTTATCTTGATTGGGCCAAGAGATGTCCAGACAGCTGGCTAAACTTCATTTCTGGGTGTGTCTATGAGGGGGTTTCAGGGAGATATTAGTGTTTGAATTGGTAGACTGAGTAAAGCAGATGGGCCTCATCCAATCAACTGAGGTCCTGAATATAACAAAAAGATGGAGGAAGACTAAATTAACTGCCCGACTGCTGTGCTAGAATATCAATTTTCCCTTGTCCTTGCACTCCTGATTTTCAGGTATACCTGAACTAGAATTTATATCATTGGCTTTCTTGCTCTCAGGCCTTCAAACTATACCACCACTGTTCATAGGTCTCCTAGAGAGCAGATGATGGGACTTCCCAACCTCTATAAATATGTGAGCCAATACCCTATAGTAAATATCTTCATGGATGGATAGATGTAGATAGGTGTCCTATTGCTTCTGTTTTTCTGGAGAACCCTGAGTAACATACAAAGTGAATAAAAGGTGACTACTGAAGATACCTTCACAAGAAAGTACAACTGATTTCCATTCTGTAGGTTGCCTGTTCACTCTGATGGTAGTTTCTTTTGCTGTGCAGAAGTTCTTTAGTTTAATTAGATCCCATTTGTCAAATTTGGCTTTTGTTGCCATTGCTTTTGGTGTTTTATACATAAAGTCCTTCCCATGCCTATGTCCTGAATGGTATTGCCTAGATTTTCCTCTAGGGTTTTTATGGTTTTAGGTCTTACATTTAAGTGTTTAATCCATCTTGAGTTAATTTTTGTATAAGGTGTAAGGAAGGGATCCAGTTTTAGCTTTCTACTGATGGCTAGCCACTTTTCACAGCACCATTTATTAAATAGGGAATCTCTCCCCCATTTCTTCTTTTCATCAGGTTTGTCAAAGATCAGATGGTTGTAGATGTGTGGTATTATTTCTGAGGGCTCTCTTCAGTTCCATTGGTCTATATCTCTGTTTTGGTACCAGTACCATGCTGTTTTGGTTACTGTAGCCTTGTAGTATAATCTGAAGTCAGGTAGCGTGATGCCTCCAGCTTTGTTCTTTTGGCTTAGGATTGTCTTGGCAATGCAGGCTCTTTTTTGGTTCCATATGAACTTTAAAGCATCTGACAAAGGGCTAATATCCAGAACCTACAAAGAACTCAAACAAATTTACAAGAAAAAAACAACCCCATCAAAAAGTGGGCAAAGGATATGAACAGACACTTCTCAAAAGAAGACATTTATGCAGCCAACAGACACATGAAAAAATGCTCATCACCACTAGCCCTCGGAGAAATGCAAATCAAAACCACAATGAGATACCATCTCACACCAGTTAGAATGGCAATCATTAAAAAAATCAGGAAACAACAGGTGCTGGAGAGGATGTGGAGAAACAGGAACACTTTTACACTGTTGGTGGGACTGTAAACTAGTTCAACCATTGTGGAAAACAGTGTGGTGATTCCTCAAGGATCTAGAACTAGAAATACCGTTTGACCCAGCCATCCCATTACTGGGTATATACTCAAAGGATTATAAATCATGCTGCTGTAAAGACACACACACACGTATGTTTATTGCAGCACTATTCACAATAGCAAATACTTGGAACCAACCCAAATGTCCATCAATGACAGACTGGATTAAGAAAATGTGGCACATATACACCATGGAATGCTATGCAGCTATAAAGAAAAGATAAGTTCGTGTCCTTTGTAGGGACACGGATGCAGCTGGAAACCATCATTCTCAGCAAACTATTGCAAGAACAGAAAACCAAACACTGCATGTTCTCACTCATAGGTGGGAATTGAACAATGAGATCACTTGGACACAGGAAGGGGAACATCACACACCGGGGCCTGTAGTGTGGTGGGGGGAAGGGGGAGGGATAGCATTAGGAGATATACCTAATGTAAATGACGAGTTAATGGGTGCAGCACACCAACATGGCACATGTATACATATGTAACAAACCTGCACGTTGTGCACATGTACCCTGGAATATAAAGTATAATTTTTAAAGAGCGGTATAAAATTGCAGTTAACAAATTACATCTGATGAAAGAAATAGATTCTTGTTCTACAAAGCTTTTATGTATAAGTATTCCTTTGACAGAAAATAAACTTTAAATTGGAAACAAAAAAGAAAACAAACAAAGAAAAACAAAAAGAAAGTACAACTGATTTCTTAGTCACTATGGATGGTGCTTAGAAGCTGTCATGGGGGAGAAGGACAAATAATTTACCTTCTTGTTCCTTTCAATGTATTTTTTCTTACTGTTCAAAGGTTGATCCAGAGCCATTAATTCCTTGATAATTTCAGGGTAAACTTTATATAGCCCCACCAGGCAATCACTGGAAAAGCCAGATTGCTCTTCCCATGGCATGGAACCTCACCAGAGTGTGAACATTGTGAATAAAACTAGAGTCTCCATAGCTCTAGCAACATTAAGATGAAAGTCATGCACAATGCTGGCCTTCTTATCTGGGGATACTAAGTTGTCAGGAAACAAAGCTAAGGGCATAGGTTGGGATTGCATGCACAGGCAAGCTACACCAATAAAGACTGAGCTGTCTCAGGGGTTGTCCTACTGACCCAAGGATAGAGGAACTGGAGAAGCTCAGGTGAGTCTGAGTCTGGCTATACAACCATGCCTGGGTGAACTCAGCTAAACAAATCTAGAAATTTACACAACATAATTCACTATAAATCATTTCATAAAATTCCATATGGCATTGCATTCATATAAATAAAAACAGTGGTTCCCTGTTATCAACTTATAATAAAAACTCAGACTTGGACATGACCTTAGAAATCATGGAAGTAAGTTTCATCACCATTATTAGGAAAGGAACAATAAAATGACTTACTCAAAGTTATAGAGAACATCTGAGATTGAAGAATAGAACTTGATGGATTCCTAAGCCAAGGATTTGATTCACTGTATCACGCTTTCTCTCATTTCATATCCTGAAATCTTTAAACAGACTTAACACAGGACCCTCTTCAAAATGATATACAACTCACCGACATTTAAAAATGTATATGCAAAGAAATAGACATATGAGAAGGAAAATTATTCATATTGAGAAAAGATCTTCTGATATTACAAAATGAAATTGTACCAGATGCCTTAGAATAGTAAGGTTGATTTCTACCATGATACTCCTAGCAAAGACTTTTCAGATTATCTAGTTCATAGAATATTAATGTGGCATCAATGGGCCCCTTTAGGAATTTCCACTGAAGTTACATGCAAAGCATTGTGCCTGTGTATATTTTCATAGGAAGAAGTTTTATGGTTTATAAGATCCTCAAAGAAGTCTGTTAAAGATTAAAATGATAGAAAAAGAGGAGGAGCAAGAAAAGGCTTACTCAACTGCTTAATTTTTATCCAGGAGGAAACAGAGGCTCAGAGAACTGTCAAGTAACAGTCTCAACTGCACAAGATGAATGACTGGCAGATTTAGGGCTAAATTATTGCTCTCGTGACTCTAGGTCCAGTGCAATACCATGAATAGAAACCTTTCTTAGAGCTTTGGACCAATAACTTTTTCTAGAAGAACCAAGAGTTAGAAAAACACAAGAAAGCTAAATACTAAGGTCAAAGGTATTTTTATTCTTTCCTTTAGAGAGTGTTTACAGGTAAAATGTTCATATTTTTTGTAAGAGAAAAAAGTGAAAACCTAAGAATTTTTGCTTTTCCCAAGAGGTTTTGCCTTTCCCAAGGTTTCAGTCAGTTAATGACCATGCTGATCTGGACTCTCTGGCTCTATCTTCCTTTCACTCCTGCTGTTTCTGAAAAAGTGAAGAATGAACAGAAATTAACAGAAAGCATGTATGTCAGTTGCACATTCACAGAAATCAAAATTTATAAACTCATTCTATTATTAAATCTCATATTGTATGGAGAGAAAGACTAGGTAAGAAAAATAATTTTGTATACCCTGGAAAGTGACTTTTAGAACTTGAAAGTAATGTGTAGATAGCTATGGTATTTCTTTAACCATGCCCTTTTTTTTCTCTAAGTTATGGTGAGAAACAAGATGTTATTCCTGGTCTGACTATAAATAACAGCTTACCCAGAAATTATCTAATTATCTGGCAAACTTGTTAATTTTTACTCTACATCTGTCATTACAAAACAACTTTTAAAGTCATCTTAATTATTTAATAGAGACTTTGATTTTTTTAATATTCAATAATAATGTGGATTTCAAAGGGCATTTCAGCAATCTCCCTAAAGATATAAACCCAGTATTTTCAGAATAGGTATCTTATTAGAGAAAACTTGGGGACTGACAAGGTTTTTGTGATTTGGGGTCAGTTCTTGGGTTATATTTTCTTTCAGAATGAAGTTGTTCTCTCTTCATTATATGTCATGTTCCTTTTATTCACTTTATTATTATTTTTGCTATATTAACTTTGCCTAAATTCTGACTTTTGTCCTTCATTTTGCTCTTTTGTGTAGATTGGCAGCTCTATTTATACCCTTTATTTTATACTGAAATAGGGTAAGTTTTTCTTGATTACTGTGTATCTGAAGCCTCTCTCTCCTCTGAGCGTTTTGTTGAGGACTGGATTTTTGTAGCACGTGGACTGGGGGTTGTAAGAGACTGCAGAACCGGAAGGGTTCAGTAGGACTATGTGGTCTCTGCATCCATTTTGTCCAAGTTTTGTTAAATGCTCCATCCACTGTGTGGGGGATGCATCCCTGCCCAGTGCAGATAGGACCTTTGACATCAGATGATTCCCATAACCCAATTTGGAGACGCTGACACATTCATTATGATTAGTTCAGTTGTTATCTCATCTTTTCTCTTATATCCACTTCCTAACAATAGAGGAGAAAAACATATGCATAATGTGGTTTTGGCATTTACTTTTTTAAGTTATTTTTTAAATTTGTTGTGGGCACCTAGTAGGTATACATATTTATTGGGTACATGAGATGTTTTGATACAGGCAAGCAATGTGAAATAAGCACATCATAGAAAATAGGGAATCCATCTTCTCAATCCTTTCAGTTACAAGCAATCCAATTACATTCTTTATTTTAAAATATACAACTAAGTTTTTAATGACCATACTCACCCTACTGTGCTATCAAATATTAGGCCTTATTCATTCTTTTTACATATTTTTTTTTACCCATTAACCATACTTACCCTTCCCCACAATCTTCTACTACCCTTTCCAGCCTCTGGTAATCATTCTTCCTTCTACTGTCTATGTCCATGAGTTAAACTGATTTAATTTTGAGATTAAAAATATAGTGGCGAGGGAAACAGCTGAGGAACTCCATAAGCAATGTCTTCCTCCCACTTGCTCTCAACTTCTTGCTTATTTATTTTATCTTTTATGTTCTGCTTGATTAAATTGCAGTTTGCTACTGGAAATAATTAGCACTAAGCATTTATGGGACTGTTTAGCTTTTCCTTTACGGCTTTGTGCCCATTAGGGAATCACCAAAATGGTGAAGTACAGTCATTTTCCCAGTCCCTTACAGTGACTCAGAAGAGGTCAGGTGGGGGCTTCTAATCTTGTGGAAATGTCTACTTCCTCCCCCAGACTCCTGAAACTCATCCGCCTTCCATTACTCTCTTGAGTGGAGCTGTGAGTGATACTTTCCAGGACTGTGATTTCTCTTCTAATCCCCAACCCCCTCCTCAGCATACAGTGAACAAAATTTGGCACTGCTTCCACCGGCCCAAGCCAAAACATGTCAATATTTTGAACACAGTACTACCCATTTGTTTTGCTATCCTGCACTCATTTTCTTTTTCTTTTCTTTTTTCTTTTTTTTTTTTTTGGAGATGAAGTCTCGCTCTGTCGCCCAGGCTTGAGTGCAGTGGCGCGATCTCGGCTCACTCAACCTCCTCCCTGTGGGTTCAAGCAATTCTCCTGCCTCAGCCTCCCGAGTAGCTGAGACTACAGGCACCTGCCACCATGCCCAGCTAATTTTTGTGCCTTTTGTAGAGATGGGGTTTCACCATGTTGGCCAGGATGAGCTCAATCTCTTGACCTTGTGATCGGCCTACCTTGGCCTCCTAAAGTGCTGGGATTACAGGCGTGAGCCCCCGCGCGCAGCCAATCATTTTCTTTTATTGTATATTTGATTCGTATATTTTTGTTGTGTTTTTTTTAACTTTTTGTATCTCCTCATTGCTTGATTTTCTCATAAACAGCTTTTAGTATTTTAATGTAAGTTCACTGGCTTAAAATTACTGTCTAGAAAAGATAACCTTTTAAATGACTAAAATATGAATGTATTTACAGAAGGACTGCTGTGATGAGTGTTAATGGACAAAATACACGAAAAAAGTAAAGGGGGCATTGATTCTTTCTCAATGTTTTCTTCTCATTGCATGTTTATATTTGTTTCCTTGATTTAGTGTTCCTGCCTGAAAGAGTCTGTTTTCTCTTTCACTGTGTACTTTGAGTATTCACAGCATATTATATCAATGTTCTTAGGAGGCACTTGAATCTCAGTATTCTCATTACTCACGAAGAAGAAGGAACAAGGTGTGGTTGAATTCTGACAAGAGACTTTCTCCTCCCTCCATTTCTCAGCTTAGTACACACACACACACACACACACACACACACACACACACACACATGTTCTCGCTCGCTCTCTTTCTCTCCCTCCCTCCCTCCCTCTCTCCTATGTGCGTGGTCATCATAGACTGTTGGGAACAGGCCCCCAAATCTGGCTATAAACTGGCCCCAAAACTGGCCGTAAACAAAATCTCTGCAGCACTGTGGCATGCTCGTGATGGCCTTGGCGCCCACGCTGGAAGCTTGTGGGTTTAACAGAATGAGGGTAAGGAACACCTGGCCCACCCAGGGCAGAAAACCACTTAAGGCGTTCTCAAACCACAAACAATAGCATAAGCAATCTGTGCCTTAAGGAAATGTTCATGCTGCAGATAACTAGCCAGACCCATCCCTTTATTTCGTACCATCCCTTTATTTCCCGTAAGGAATATTTTTAGTAAATCTTATGACTGGCTTGCTGTCAATAAATATGTGGGTAAATCTCTGTTTGTGGCTCTCTGCTCTGAAGGCTGTGGGACCCCTGATTTCTCACTCCACACTCTGTATTTCTGTGTGTGTATCTTTAATTCCTCTAGCGCCGCTGGGTTAGGGTCTCCACAACCGAGCTGATCTCGGCAGTAGACTACAATATTCTCTTAGCTGTACAATCAGAAATACAATGTTCAGAGATTTCCTTTGTGGCTCAACTTTTCCCACTGAGGTCATGTGATATGAATCTTTATTAAGATCCTCCTCTGGAAAAGGTAATGGCCACTATCAAGAAAGTTGATGGGTTTCACTGAAGACATCACCTACTGCTACTGAGGAGTAAAATTAGAAAGCAGATGGATACCTGCAAAGAAAAGGCCTAATTCAGGAAATTAGCCAAGGCTGCTGTGCTGGTGATGTTGCCAAGACTCCCCAGTATTCTTCACAGCTAGAGGGTTCCATTAAGTTAATACGAGACTCCTACAATGGCTAGAAATTAGTTCTTTTTGTTTAGCAGTGAAAGTTATACGGACTTTATTAAAGTCAAGATGCCAAGCATTAATTGAATACAATTGCCATAGTAATGTCATAATTTCAGAATTCTATGGTGTACCTTCACAGAGGGTATGACACCTTTAAAAATATTTGAAAAAACTGTGCACACACGTGCCTACACACACACACTTAGAAGATACACATATAGGAGAGTATATATACATATATCAAGTAGGATATATATATAAATATATATGTCTTTTATATTTTTATAATTATATATTGTATATTTGTGTGTGTATGGAAAGTGCCCAAAAGAAATCATTTGATTCATGATTGTGAAGCTGACAATTTATATTCTGAGAAAGTGGCCATTATATTAAAATGTATCCTGTATTTGTTGAATGAATGATACTAGAAGATAATGGTTTTATTATAATTTGTGCTACTCTAAGCAAATATAAATTGTCAGTAGTTTATATCTAAGCAACTAGTTAGTCTAAACAGAATGAGTAGGAGCTAGAAATTATTACCACAAAGGAAAAAAAAAAAATAAAATGTAATTTATATAAAAGAGCTAGCACAGAGTCACTATTTAATAAATGGTAGCTATTGTGATAATAATGATTCTAAAGTATTTTATTTTCAACTATTATTTCCATGTAGTACTAACTTCCAAAAAATACACTGAAGCAGTATGTACTAGAAAAAAAAAATTTAAGGAACTTAGTAACTACTTAATAAAACCTGAAACAGAGTGAGAGAGCTATGTTATAAAGGATTAGAGGTAAACTGGGATAGGGAATCATCCAGGAAATGATGAATTAAGGGAATCCATTGCAATTGAGCACAAAACTTACCTCTGAATATAAGTCAAGGAAAGAAGAAAAACATAATGAGACATAACGTTAATAGCTGAAAAACAAGGAATCATACCAATTTTCCAGAAGAGACAAATACTCCCCTATCTATGCAATCCATCAGAAATTTATCTTGTGAGTATTTCTAAAAATAGCATGTGCTGCTTCCAGTTTGCTAGGGGCTATTCCAATATAAAGCCTATAATTATCTATGTAAAACTTTCACTGGAAAACGTTAATGTTTATAAAATAAATTACATGGTCTTCCTCTTAATAGCAGAAAGGTACTGAAACACATGAATTAATCTAGTTTTAATGAGGCCTGAAATATATTGGAGGACTTTTTTAAGAAACAGGTTATATACAATTATATATACAATATTAGAAAGAAAATATTTATTTTGTGAAAAAAATAAATCACACAAATTAATACTTGAAAACTTGACCAAAAACTAACAGTCTGCAGTAACGCAGTATTTTGCCTATGTTTGCTGACTGTATTCTCTAGGAACACCTCTTCCTAGGACAACAATTTTATTATATTATCTATAAAGAGAATAGCATGATTAAATGTGTTTATTATTACTGATAGTTACAAGAGGTTTATTAGAGCTTCATAGTTTTTAATGCCACATAAATTTTTAGTATTGTTGTCAAATTTGGGAAAATCTTAATCAAGTTCGTTTTGTATATGAGCTATAAGAGTTCAGGGAATTTATGTTTTAAGTTTTCTTGGAATGACTAATTTTAAGTATTTCTTAAACTGATAGCATACATTGAACCAATACGGTATCAATACTATCGTTCCAGTAATGTATGAGTCTTTTTGTCTCTATTAATGTCAGCAATTCCTGTCAAATTGAATTAGAATCAGCCAGAAATTTAAATACTTTCTCTGTATTCACATGATGAATTCCTCTTCATTAATTGGATTATCACGATCCAGAAGTCTATTTGTTACTTCTATGAGAAATTTATCTTTCTTCTTCAGGATTTACTGTTTTAAGTATGATCTAGTTAGCATTTTGTCTGAACTTCAAGAGTTCAGCAAGAGAAGAGCTGTTGGATAAAAAGATATGATCTGAAGCACTGGAATGCATATAACATGCAACTTCACACACACTTACTTGCTGTTTATAGTACCTCTACAGGTTTGTGTCTTACAAAGACAGAAATTCTGATAGATACTTTTCCCTCTCTTCCCGTGGGGGAAAAATGTCCTGCGGTTGCTTAAATTATTTATGCTATGTTAAGTTTATTCCTTGCAGGGAGAAACTTCTACATTCACTTCGCATCAATGGAAGCAGAATTGTCTGCTAACCATTCTGCATGTTTTATAGTTAGAAGAGTTGTTGAAGGACTAGTTATGGCTATATTTCAAACCATGTTTCTTTTCCACTACCCTCATTCTTCCAATTCTGGCCACATTATGAACTCATGCCCTGTAGCTTTGTGTCACAACACCAGAGGAGCTGGCACATTATGTACCAAGATGGCTAGGAATAGCGATATTTTCCAATGAGATGACTGCCATCACATAATACAACCCATTAAATTTCAAATAAAGGTTTGACCAAGCCAAATTCCTCCTAGATACCTAACATTTCTGGGGCCACACTAACTTCAACAGACAAGGAAAGAATTGTGTCAAAGGAGAAAGTGGAATGAACTCAGGCAGTGATTTTAATATGTTGTTGAGAAAATATTTTATATCTGGAAATTTTATGAAATTTTCTACTTTGTGAACCCAGTGTAAGGGCCCCTCTTAGGGCCTAGGAAGGTACCTATGGGAGTAACAGGCCCTGAAGGCACAACTTAATTGTCTTCATGGTAAGTCTCACTGGGCAGATGTGATACAAGGGGACTTCCATTACTGCAGATCTCAGTAAAGTCCTAGGGCCATGAGTTAAGTAGGAGTGAACCCTACAAAGCCTTGAAATACAGCTTTGTAGTTTGTTTTACCATAAGAAATCTAGAAAAATCAATGTTTAGAATATCCTACTTTAATATCAATACTCTAAGCAAAACATTTTTTATGAGACAATTTAAAATTGAGATAGGTAGGGAAGGAATTCTGTATTATCAATCTGAAAGACACCTACATGTGTGAACATATAATGTGAAATAGTCAGACTTTAATTTTACTAATATCAACTTCCATAAGGGTGGCCCTGGTATTTTCCAATCGGATCTCCAGAATATTGACTTTACTGGGCAAGGCTAATAGCGAATGTATTTATATATCAAAATATATGTCTTTTATTTGGGATTTTATGAAGTCATATCTGGAGTTATAGAAGATGACTGAGTCTACTCCTCTGCAATAAGGACTACAGATGGCAACATTGACAATTAGTTAAGAAAAATAATTTCCTACGTCAAAGTATGTGACATTGCCAATTTTATAAAATGCCTGCATAGGAAGAAATTATTTGCAGTGGATCTTGAGAAAGTAACTGGCTCGAAGGAAAGACACTTTAAATAGGATAAAACAACTTGACCAAAATTGTGAAGATAGGGGTGTTTTCTTAAAATAAAACAATACTCTTTTTGAAAGCAGTAACACTTTCTCTATTAAAAATGAATTTTGAAAGTCTTATAGTCCCTAATCATTCCCATTGAAATAGTTTTCTCTCAAAATTACTGAGAAAAATAAACAAAAGGAAAAAGCAAATGGCTTATTTCATGAATTATTTACATCTTTACTAAGAAAATAAAGTAAAGGAGTTGAGAAGAGAAAAGGCATGGCTTCAAGACTTTGATCTTTCTCGCTAGGATGGAGAGCTCCATGCACGGGAGTACAAGGAAACCCAAGAGGTTCTCTGGGGCTTGTGAAAAGAAAAAGGGACAATCGGGGCCTCTTTCTGTGGAAGCCCAGAAAAAGCAATTCTTTTGTTTCCCGTCTTGAGGAGAAACGTGGTGTGGGGCTCACTCAATGTTTTTATCTTCTCAATCATCAGTCTTATGCATAAATTGATATGAGATCATAAGGCCTGATATTCAAGGCTTGGAATAGTAGTCTCGTGTTTCATTTTCTCCTGTCCTTCTGAATAGCCTCTTTGTCTATTTTCTCCTTATCCCATGTATTCTGAATTGTAATGTTATCATGCATTAAATTATGCTTAACTTTTCTAGCATCCTTCAGGATACTAGACAATTAACAAACATGTATGATATGTTTTTGTTGATAAACATACATCTATATCTGACTAATGCAAGAATTTGTACTTTATAATTTTTGTGCACAGTCTTGCCCCAGCCCTCAAGAGAAGCATCATTACAAAACATTGCAGGGAATTAAAATATTGTAGTTGAGGATTATTCCCCCTAAACATACCTACAATACTTATATTTTCTATTTTTTAACCAAAGACTCACTTTCGCTTCTATAGTCAATAATAGAGGAAATACATCTTTAACATTAGTGTCATTCTTATATAACATTTGAATGAATTTCTTCCTCCAAATCTAATCTAATTTTTAAAAATAAATTGCATAATATGTTTTCAAGTATTGTGTGAGTCTGTATTCCATTATTTCAATTGGGAAAAGTCATAATATATTCCTTGCCTAATGAAAAGTTTCAACCACAAATACTATGAAAATTTTCTCAGACATCTAAATATCACATAAGATAAACTGTTTACAACACCAATTAAGTAATATCTAGTTAGCTTGTTAGTGGCATGTATGTATTCTAACTGCGATGATAACATATAGAATCAGATACAAACTATATTGCAATAACACCTATTGCAATGTTAATAAAATTGAAAACATGATTTAGATAGTAAGAAATGCAGACAACAATTAGCAGAATAAAATATAACAAAGCCATTATAAGGCTGGTTTAAATATTGAAATATGTTGTACTAAAATATTTTCATATATGGGATATAAAAATTTACAATCACAACAAGCATTTTCGAAATGAGAGTCTGGCATTACAAAAGCTTCATTTTTACACATTTTAAGCAAAAGGAAAAGAATGATTTCAGTTCAGATTTTTTTAAAAGAAAATATCTCTAAAAGCATTTCTAAATGTATTATGAGTGGCTGAGTAAAACCTAGCTAATAACTTCAATTTAGAAATGCAAATTATATTTTACATTATTCACTTTCAATAAGCCATCAGTCAAAGGTGATGCCACTGATAATAATTTTTCATTCCCATTAAATGTAACCAAAAGTTCCTTTCAACACATTTTTATTTCTGCTGTCTAAAAGACAGTTCTTAAATCTGTGACAATTATATTTTTAAAATTAAAAACTTTTTTCACAAAGAGCAATGCATTTTTTTTAAAAAAGGAAATATAAGAAAATTCACCAGTACTATATATATATAATGACAAAAAAATGGGTCATACTTTTCACATCTTTTTATAATCCCGAGTTATTCTAAAATATGGTTAGATTCTCTTTTTTAGTGAGATTTAGAATTGGAAATGATCTTGTCAAGCTATCGTATAAAACCTTAGAACATATTTTGCCTAGTAGTGCTTTCCCAAAGATTAAAAAAGGATTAATGTTTTTCTATGCTTTAAAAAAATCATTAGTTCAGATTTTGTTAATTTGAAATTGTTGTAATTTCAACCAGTACTGGACTGAGGTTTGCCTCTTTTAAATAATATTTATTGAAGTATAACCTACATAAGGAATATGGACAAATTATATGTTACAGTTTGATGAATTTTTCACAAACTGAACATACCCAGCTAGATCAAGAAAGAGTATCGCACCAACCTCCTAGAAGCACTCCCTTGTGACGTCTTCCAGTGAGTACTAACCCCTTGGTCTAATAGTATTCCTGACTTCTAACACCATAGATTAAGCTGGCCTGTTTGTAACTTTACATACAAATCAACAATATGTAGTCATTTTTGTCTGGATTATTTCACTAAGATTCTAATTGTGAGACTGATCTATATTATTGAGAGTAGTTGCCACATTTTTAATTATCACTGTTGTATAGTACTTCATTGTATGAGTATATAAAAATTTGTTCTGAAGTCTTCTATCATTGGACATTTGCATAGTTTCTAGTATGGGACTATCAGGAATAGTGCTGTAATAAATATTTTGTATGTCTTTTGGTGAACACATGTACACACTTCTGTCCAAATAGAAACTGCTAGGTCAAAAGATATGGATATATTCGTGGTTAGTATATAGTGCCAACTAATTTTCCAGAGTATTTTTCAAAGTGATTGCATCAAGCTATATCTCCCACCAAGAATATACGTGACTTTTGGTTTCTCCACATTCTCATCCACATTTAGCACTGTCTTTCATTTTCATTTAGTCATTCTGGTGTGAGAAACTTGCCATTTTTATCTGTAAAATCCTTTTCTAGGCCAAGTAGTAGTGGAAGTAATGATTAATCACAGCATTGTCAATATTTCCTTGTGCAGTTGCGACTGTTTCACCATTTGAAATGGCACACTTTCAGTGTCAAGTGTAGCAATTAATAGATGCTGTTGTATATAATACAGTGATGCATACCCTTTTTCATTCTTTTTTATTCAAAACCCTCAATTTTAGATACAATACTAGACTCTTTCTTACTTGGAGAACAGTCACTAAAAAATCACAATAGAAATACGTTAAGTCTTCTAAATGCATTATCTATCCAAGATTCTTCACTTCTCTGTAACTATTTTACAGTCATGAGTTGCTTAACACCAGGGATACATTCTGAGAAATGCATATTTAGGCAATGCTTTTTCATTGTGTGAACATCATAGACTATAATTATTTTTTATTTATTTATTTTTTTTGAGATGGAGTCTCACTCTGTTGCTCAGACTGGAGTGCGGTGGCACGATCTTGGATCACTGCAACTTCTGCCACCCAGTTTCGAGTGATTCTCCTGCCTCAACCTCCCGAGTAGCTGGGATTATAGGTGCTGCCACCGCACCCGGCTAATTTTCATAGTTTTAGTAGAGATCGAGTTTCACCATCTTGGCCATGCTGGTCTTGACCTCCTAACCTTGTGATCCACCTGCCTTGGCCTCCCAAAGTGCTGGGATTACAGATGTAAGCCACTGCGCCCAGCCCATAGACTATATTTAAACCAATCTCGATGGTAGAGCCTACTAAGCACCTAGCCTATATGCAATAGCCCATTGCTCCTAGGCTAAAAACCTGCACAACACATCACTGTACTAAATTTTATAAGCAATTATAACACAATGCTAATATTTGTGTATCTAAACACAGAAAAAAAACAGTCAAAATACAGGACAGAAGCTGAAAAATGGCCCAACTATATGAGGCTCTTGCCATAAATGAAGCCGGAAGTTGCCCCAGGTGAGTCAGGGAGTATGTGATGAGTGACTGTGAAGGCTTAGGATGTAAGTGTTACACTACTGTAAACTTGATAGGCACTGTACATTTAGGCTACACTAAATTTGGAAAAATATATTTTTTTTATTCTTCAATAATGAATTTACTTTCACTTACTATACTTTTTTACTTTATAACCTTTTTAATTCCTTAACTTTTAACACTTAGTTTAAAATACAAATGCACTGTACAGCTATCAAAAATATTTTGTCTATATACTTATTTAAGATTTTTTATTTTCAAAATATAAAAAAAGTTTTAAATTTCAAAGCTTTTCAAATTAAAAACTGAGACACAAATACACACATTAGCCCAGGGCACATAGGGACAGGATCAGCAATATCATCATCTTCCATCTCCACATCTTGTCCCACTGGAAGGTGTTTGGGGGCAATAACACACATGGAGTCTTCATCTCCTATAAGAAGAATGCCTTCTTCTGGAATACTTCCTGAAAGAACTGCCCAAGGCTGTTTTATAGTTAATTTTTTTAATAAGTAGTTTTTAAAATAATGTTTATATAACAATATGTTTATATGATATATAGTAACATACATTTTTTAAATAAGTAGTTTCAATAGTTTTAAAAAATAACAATAAAATATAGAATATATTAAATACATAAACCAGTTAACATAGTCATTTATTATCAAGTATTATATACTGTACATAATTGTATGTGGTATACTTTTCTATGACTGTCAGTTCAGTATGTTTGTTTACACCAGCATCACCCCAAACACATAAGTGATGTGCTGCACTATGACTTTCATGTCACTACGTGATAGGAAGTTTTCAGCTCCAATGTAATTTTATGGGACTACTGTCATCTATGCAATCTTTTATTGACCAAAATGTTATGTGGTACATGACTGCATTTTAAAAATTGAATACATTTAGAAATAAGTGAGGAAAATGTTTAGATCCTTCCAATAGATATCATGTGGTACCTTATAAATAGGGTGACCTAAATTTCAGGTTGCCTGGGATAGTCCTCCAGGTTCACAGCTCTTCCCCTGGAGTAGTACCCCTTTGACTTACAAAGGTATCTTAGTTTGGATAACATATTTATGAACACCCTACTCATACCCAAAACAAGCTCATCTCCTAATATTCTGATTAGTTTAAGTAAGAAACAGATCCTGTCTTTGAGTGGCTTATAGCTTAGAGTAATTTTCTACTTCAGGTTTGTCTGACTCAGCTCATATTTGATGAACTTTATTTTGGAAACAAAAATTTTTTCATGTTGACTTAATACTGTATAATTTCAAAGTTAGTTCCATAAAATAAATTTGAGCTTTCATATTTGTCCTTTTTGCTGGTTTGAGATCTGAAGCAACACTTTTCAGTGTTTCAGAATGGAATTATGTTGCCTTACCATTACCCTTATTTCTAAATGTGAATTCATTTATTGAACTGGAACATTTTCTCTCAATGATATTGTTAAAAATGTTTTCTTTCATCGCTTGATTTCCTTTATTTGTTAAATTTTCTCTCAAAGCAGCACAAACATTGTGTATTTTAAAATGAGGCTTTATATTCATTTGAATGTTCTTTTAAGAGAAATGACAGCACATATTAAATGCTTTGTGATAATGCAATGTAGCATAAGCTGGAGACAAAATAAGAGTATATGAGTGCATATAAAGGATGTCAGTATTGAAATTCCTTTTGCAGCCTGAATATATTATAACATACTATTTTATGTACCAAATCCTTGGATTTATGTGGATACATTATGATAGAAGTTTGCCCTGAGTAGTTCTGGCTGTTTTAACATAATAAAATAGGTATGTGGAGCTTAAAACACTGACCAGGGATAAAGTGTATCTCAAAGGCAGAAATATGGATTTGATATTTAAGGGACCAATCTGTGCTTATTAATCATAATCAAAATAAGGATACAATGTAATCTGGTGGGTGGATTTGCATCCACGACCAGTATGTTTGTAGTCTTCCAACTACCATATCTTAACAAACAGTATCTCAGGATCCTCTCTCTTATACAATCTCCATCTGGTTGAACTATTTGCAGCTAGAAATATATACTTTCAGGTCTACGATTTGGATTACAGCTGTTTGTAATAATTGTCATGTTACATCTTTGCTTACCCAAATCCATGATCTCATTATACTACACTCCTAAGACACAGGGTGATCCTAACATATGAACCAATGATACTGGAAGTGCTCAGCAAGGAGGAACTTCAGAAATGAGCCGTAGAAATTATGGGGCGTGATCATTAATAGGAACATTATCAGATATTAAGTAAGTGTTGATAAAACAAAAAACCATGCAGACAAATCATTGTTTTAAAACCACGAAAAAAGTTGCCTGGAACTGTCTTCATTCAAAATGCTATGGAGTAAATATACCCGTGTATTGCTCTTTGTATAGTCTGTTGTCCTTTGTGTAGCATGACATTTTGGTGAATGGTGGGGATCTGAAATCAGCCAGAACTGATTTTGAATCTCTGAGGCTTTAGATAGGTTGCTATTTCTCTAACTCTCACTAGTTTCACATGTAATCTGGAGGTGATAATAATAATAACAATTTTCTTATGATGTTATGCATATTTATTGAAATGATGTATACAAAGCACTTATCACAGTCATGACACTTAGTAAATATGCTATAAATGATAGTTATAATTCTTTATGTAAGTCTTGTGCTCATGCTAAAGACAGCATTCCAGAATAATCAACGTTGCTCAAAAAATCCCTAGGAAGTCTAGAAAATTATTTAAAAATACTGCTTACCAAATTTTGAATACTTTTATTCAGGCCTTTCTGAGGGCAAAAAAAAAAAAAAAAAAAAAAAAAAAAAACCAAACAAACCCCAACTTGGGGATGGGGATATACTAAACAAAAATACATCCACTAATTAATGTTAATAAACACTGTGGGTATGGCATGGCATTCCTATAACTCCTCCTCCTCCCTGGGAGATTGTAGGAATGCTTTGTCTGGCACGACTAAGGATCTTGCTCAGATCCAGGTGTTCTCTGTCCATTCATTTGCTAACTCTTTTCCGTATGCTACACTATGGGGTTCCAGATTAAAGTCCTGAACTTACTGCTTCCTAGATTGTGATTTTGAGCAAGATATCTACTTTTTACACCTTTTTTTTTTTTTCTTATGACATGGAGGTCAATATAAAGCACAACTGTGTGAAATTATCATGAAGGATTTAAGGCCTAACATATTGTAAAGAGCAAGTAGAAGTTAGCTAACTACTTGTGCTTTAATAGTCACTAACTCTGGAATCGGTTTACCGCCAGCTTCAGTTGATTTTTAGTGTCTCTGAAATTGCTGAAGGTTCAGACATGAGGTAACCATTTTAATTAATTATTCCCATGAATCTATGGAGTGCTAGAATTTTAGAGGACTGCTTGCTTTTCAAATGCTGCCTGAAGCTGCTTATTAGGAGGAAGGTCCTCTGCGCCCTGCATGCGCTTGCTCATTCTCTCTGTTCTCTGTGCTCTCTGATCTGTGCCGTCTCTCTCTCTGAACTGTGTTGCCAAAGTGGGAGTTTTTTTTTTCAGCTCCAGTTTTAAGTAGGAAAAGAGTTGCTTCTAGGTCATATATGATCTCAGAATGATTCCTTGGCTGTACAGAGAAATTCTGGACTGTAAGTTACTTTCTACAGCTACAGTTTTGAAGAACCACCCTAGTGGCAGCGCCTTAGGAATTTGCTGTCTATTTCAATTCACCATCATAAGGAATTATCACCTAGACTATCTACATTGAAGTAACAAATGGACTTCAATAATAATTTTATATATCTTTTATGATTTCAAATTATATTCTAAATTTTCTGGTTTGTAAGATTCATTTATTCATTTCACTCATTCAGCAAATATTTATTAAGTACCTTCCATATGCTACATACTATTTTAGGTATTAGAGGTTCATTATGGAATATAGTTGGAGTATGTTAAGTGTGGAAGTTTTAATTTTGAATATTGGCCCAGAGATAACATTTGAGTAAAGGTAAAATAGCAAGCCAGTTGATATTTTGGGAAAGAGCATTTCAGGCAGGGGAAAAGCAAGTGCAAAGATCTGGAAACAGAAGTGTGTCTGAAGTCTTCATGTAGTTGCAGGCTGAGCAAGAAGACGGATATAAGATAGAAGACCAGAGAAATATCTAGGGATGAGGACAAAATGGGCACATGCCCCTAGGTCATTGTAAGAACTTTGGCTTTTACTTTGGGTTACTGTTTACAAACTCAGATTATCTCTGCAAGATAGAGATAAGGAGTACACATATGGGAAGGCTGTCCAGCTATGCAGATACCTGAATGCCTTGTTGAGAGTAACTAACTGGAAAAGGAAGTTGTAGGTGACTTTATCAGTAGATAGATTAAGGATTTGACCAAGTACAGGAATGTGGTTCAACCTCTAGCTCTTCAAAGTGTATTTTACTCAATCTTACACCAGTTATCACATGACTGAAATTCCATCCTCTCTGATTATTCTTTCTGCTTCAAAATATATTTCTTCAGAAGTACTATTATGAAAAGCAGATATGGTTGAGAACAATAGTACATTTAGCAATGACCAGATCTCTGAGATTAAGGATCTTTGACAGTAGTAAACTCTATGATAGCTAAAGTAACACCTGAAATTTGGTAAGTACAGTCATGCTCTGCATAAGAACATTTCAGACAACAATGAATTGCTTATATGATGATGGTACCATAAGATTATAAAGGAGCTGAAAAATTCCTATCACCCAGTGATGTTGCAGCCACTGAAAAGTTGTGGTGCAACATACTACTTACGTTTTTGTGGTGATGCTTGTGTAAACAAGCCTACTGTGCTGCCAGACATATAAAATTATAACTCATATAATTAAGTATAGTATATAAGACTTACTAATGATAATAAATGGCTGTATTATCAATTTATGTATTTACTATACTATATATATATATATTTTTGAGTTGGAGTCTCGCTGTGAGCCCCAGGATGGAGTGCAATGGTGCAATCTCAGCTCGCTGCAGCCTCAGCCTCCGCCTCCCGTGTTCAAGCGATTCTGCTGCCCCAGCCTCTCAAGTAGCTGGGACTACAGGCATGGGCCACCACACCCAGCTATTGTTTTCTTTTGTGTGTGTGTGTGTGTGTGTGTGTTTGTAGTAGAGATAGGGTTTCACCATATTGGCCAGGCTGGTCTCAATCTCCTGACTTCAAGTGATCCGCCCACCTCAGCCTCCCAAAGTGCTGGGATTACAGGCATGAGCCACCGTGCCTGGCCTATACTGTACATTTTTGGTTTCTTTTAAAGATGGGGTCTTCATATGTTGCTGAATCTGGACTCAAACTTCTGGACTCAATCCTCCCACCTCAGCTAAGACTACAGGCACACACCACAGGCCCTGGCTTTCTTACTTTGCATTTTATCATTACTTTAGAGTCTACTTCTTCTACTTACTAAAAAAAAAAAAAAATGTAAAACCTCAGGCAGGTTCTCCAGGAGCTATTCCAGAAGACAGCATTGTTGTTATAGGAGAAGACAGCTCCATACGTGTCATTGTCTCTGAAGACCTTCCAACTGACGAGATATGGAAGTGAAAGACAGTGATGACTGATGATCCTGACCCAGTGTAGGCCTAGGCTAATGTCTGTGTTTATGTTTTAGTTTTTAACAAAAAAGTTTAAAAAATGAAACTAAAAAAAATGTTAAATAGAAAAAAGCTTATAGAATAATGATAAAGAAAATGTTTTTGCGTAGTTGTACAATGTGTGTTATATTACTACAAGAGTTAAGAAGTTATAAAAATGTAAGAAGTTTGTAAAGTTAAAAAGTTATAATAATGTTAGGTTAATTTATTATTGAAGAAAGAAAAATACTTTCTATGAATTTAGTGTAGCCTGTGTATAGTTCTTACAAAGTTTAGAGTAGTGTACAGTAATGTACCTAGGCCTTCACATTCACTCAGCCCTCATCCAATGACTCACCTGAAGTAACTTCCAGTCCTGTAAGCTCTATTTATGGTAAAAGCCCTATACAGTTGGACCACTTTTCATCTTTCTTATTGTATTTAGACTGTACTCCTTTTATGTTTAGGTACACAAATACCTACCATTGTGTTACACTTGTATATGGTATTCAATATAGTAATATGCTGAACAGGTTTGTAGCCTAGAAACAATAGACTATACCATATACCTAGTTGTAAGTACATCTGTAATGCTTATACAATTATCTAGGTTTGTGTAAATATACTCTATAATGATTGTACAATGAAGAAATTGCCTAATAACACATTTCTTAGAATGTCATTAAGTGACGCATTAACTGTACTTAACTATTAAGCAATCAGGTGTCAAGGTGGTCAGTGACAATGGCCTTAATAGTGGTCAAGGACTATGAGCCAAACTGAAAGTAACAAGCCTCTTTTCACTTAGTTGTCACAATACAAGCAAGAGGCAAAAAGTGATGCTAGTTCCCTCATATTCCATTTTCCCCATAAAACAGTACCGGGCAAGGGTCAGATGGATGCAGCAAAAATGGGAGAACATCTCTTACTGCCAGGAAGTCCAGAACTTCCTGTATCTTTATGGACCTAAAAGTAAGAGTCAGAGGTGGTGGGACTAGGAATGAATGAGTTAAAGTGAAAAAAGTACATGAGCCAAGGCTTCTTATAAAGGAGGCCCCTGGGAAATGCCTCTGTTACCAAACACCAGGGCTTAATTCTAGGTCCTGCTGCTTGCCACCCAATCACTGAGATGATGAGTATTGCCAAGGAAGAAGGCTTTAATCAGGTGTGGCAGCTGAGGAGATGGGAGCTCAGTCTGAAATCCACCTCCCCACTGACTAAAGCTAAGGGTTTTTATAGCAGGGAGGAAATGTAACAATGTGTAAGGAAACAGGAACTAGGACAAGGCAAGGAAACAATCATGATGAATAAGGGGTCCTGCATATCATTGTCTGGATGTGGTGATCTCTATGGGACTTTTGGGTCAGTTTCATTTACAGCAAGACTTTGGATCAAGCCTCCAAGTGGAGGTGTCTGAACTAGAAATGCATATATGCATGTGAGCATGAGTCACACAGAGAGTCCTGAGTCCTTAACTGCAGCTCCCTCCAGAAAACTGCAATGTACTCTCTGTACAATCAGTCTGGTGGCAAAGCCTGCTAACTGCCGATGGTCTACCTCAAAATATCAAATGTAGGATTTTGGCCTAGAGGCAGAATCCTCATTAACAGATATTGTTGAATGAACAAATAACCAGTAACATCTAGCTGAATGATAACAGCTATATGCTTTCTAACGATCATAATGTAAGAGAAAGAAGAGAAAGAGCAAATAGCTTCACTATGAACAAACTTCTTTATACTTTTTCTTAAAAATGATCCTGAGTTGATTTTACTAGCGCCAGTTTAGATGTCCTAATTAGCTGAAAGAAAATTGTGTCAGCACAAAATAGCAGTAAAGTTATATAAAAGACTGTCAATCTATATTTTGATACTTTCTTCCATATAACTGGAACAAATTAAGATGAATCATTTAAATAAAAGTTGCCCTAAGGGAAGAACTTCAAACAGTATAAAGTGTCTCTAGTGGCATAATTTCTTTTTAAAAATCTACTAGAATTGGATTCAAGTTTTTATGTCATTATTGGTGAGACTTTATAATATCTGTAATCTACGCTTGGTAGAACTGTTTGATAAATAAATGATGGTTGCTTTAAAATAAAAGGAATATTTTTCTTGATTTCATCATCTTCTCTATTCTATTAGTAACTATGAGATATTGAGACAGATGGAATTTAAAATTAAGACTAAGTAAAAATAATATTGAAATTACTTAGTTTAAGTAACACAGATATCCAGCTGTCCCCCGAATACTGACATATTAGCATAATCTGATATACCTCAAAGCATTTGTTTGAAAATTCAAATAGCAACAAGACTGTTAATGAATTTGTATTTTACAAATGTAATCACTCTAGCAAATTTTAGCGAAGTGTGAATTACCTAAAAAGGCTAAGTCTTGGTTCCAAAGTTCTTTAGTAACAGAATATAGATTGTTTACATAAGAAAAATAACACAATGGTTGAGAGAATTAAATATTAAAAGCTACAGTTGTGTACTCATTTCTTTGTAGGTGGATTGAAATACTTAAACATATAAATTTCTGAGGGAATGTAGTCATTGGAAATAATACATATAAATCATCAGTAATAATCTTAAATTGTTTAATGTTTTCTGAATCTTGAATACATGTATAATATGTTAATATATTTAGAACATTCTGTCATTAGGGCTTTGGGTTCTTCTAGGAAGCTAAGGAAATATTATTTTAATGTTATCTTTCCTCCATGTCTATATTCTTTCCTTCAATTTGCTTTTAATTAAATATTTTTAATCATATTTAACTTTGTGAAAATCTGTTTAGAATCTAAATATGTGTGTGTATGTGTATATGTATGTATTCAATAAGGATAGCTTATCTAAAACTTGTTCTGCCATTTTTCTTCCTTAGCAGCTTTCCTTCTGTTTTGTTTTGCTCTCTGGTTAAGAAAGATGACTTGCATCTAAGTATCCACGATTGGTGTTATCACCAAAAAATTGTATTATTATGTACTCAGATGTCCATATTTTAAATAGGATTTAAGATGTGCATTAATTTGTTTTACTTAGAAACCCTACAATTAATATATTTTTTTTCTATTCATGTAACAAAACTTATTTCTAAAGAGTTTTTAAAATAAATAACAAATGCAGAAAAAAAAATATATTTTTTCCATCATAATGATGGCAGCAGCAGCCTGTTTGGAGTGGCCACTGTGAGGACACCAGCTGCAGCAGGGAAGGTGCAGCCAGGGCTGTGCACTCCATGGAGGCAGTGGGGACCAGGAACATGTGATCCCAGTGGCAGCCCTGCACCCTACTGAGTTGGCAGAATGGGACCCTGCACTCTCAGGCACGGCTGCAGCCTTCCAGTTGTGACTCCAGACCTGGGCACCCCTATACTCTCTGGGCCCAGGGAGCTTCCTGCCCCTGCAGGCTCAGAAGTGGTCTACTTCCTGGAGGAAGCTAGCTCTCCAGTGCAGAGCTAGGTTGTGGACAAGTCTGGGCACTGTTGTGACCCAGCTAGGTGTGTGTGTGTGCTCAGGGCAGCGCTGACATGACAGCCAGTCCCCACCATCGCCTTGGCTTCCTCTGAAACTTTGGGTGCTGATGAGCTCAGGGAGGAAGGCTGGAGTAGGGGTGGTGATGGTAGGCCCGTATGTGCCCCTCAGCACAGACATCCTGGGCACCATGGATGGCATATTGATGGCAGCAGGAGACAGACAGGTTCTTAGGTGGGAAGGGGAAGGTCCCTGGGGAACCCCCACATTCAATCCAGGGACAGCCTGAAGCCTGGGGACCAGGCTGCCAGTTTCGGGTGGAGTCTATGACCCAGAGTGAGAACTTCATTGATGCCTTCTGGGCAACTGGACGATGCTTTTTCCAGGCCCACCTATGGCTACCCATGGACCAATCAGCATAGACTTCCTCCATTCCGAGCACATAAAAAAACCTGACTCAGCCAGACTCACACACTTGTGGGGACAACCTGCCTGCAGAAAGAAGCTATCAACTTCAGTTCTCCTGAGAGCTGTTCCGTTGCTCAATAAAGCTCCTCTCCACCTTGCTCACCCTTCAGTTGTCAGAGTAACATCACTCTTTCTGGAGGTGGGACAAGACCACACGGTAGGAGCAAAAGGAACTGTAACACATTTCTGGCAGACTCACTGAGCTACAGGCAGTGACACACTCCTGGACTGTGGGAGTGAAGAGTGGCAACCCTTCTGGGGGTCCGGACTTTGGGGTTCCCTAAGCCAGAACTGCTGTAACACTATAGCATTCTAGCCCTCTGTTGGCACTGGGTGGCTGCCCCATGTAATGGGAAGAAGTGGTGGGACTGGGCCAGGCCAGGTGCTGCTGGCCAGAGCAGGGTGGCAGGACTGAAGGAGCTGTAACACAAACGAGCTGGAACACGCCCCCCTGCTCTCTACACTGTGGGTGGCGAGAAGGAGAGAAGAGATGTAGCCCTTTTGCAGGTCCAGACCTTAGGTTTCCCGAGTGTGGGCTGTGGCATGCTGTAACACCCTCTTTGGAGTTCTGTGGTTCCTGGCATCTCCAAGCTTTGGGTGCCACCACATTCCCCAGTGCCCGCATGGAAGCCACTTGTGGTACGCCTGGTTCAGCTGCAGCCTTGCACAGAGGCAGCACCTGTGCCAGCATCTGGAGCTGCCCACTCTGCTGCAGCTGGTATGCCTGGTTGTGCACACTGGCTGGACCTTGCGCTTGCTTACTCACACACCCCTTGCTGCTCCACACCTGGCTCACCCTTGGCAGGCATGGGATCCATGTAGTGCTAGCTGAGTGCAGCCTGCTGCGCTGAGTGAGAAGAATGAGCCCAGCAGGCTTGAGCAAAACTCAAGCAGAGGAGCAGCTGGCCACAGAGGTTTCCAGGTAGTGAAGCAACACCCTAAGGATCCTGTGACAGTAATGGTACTTGATGGAAACTTTTCTTTGATAAACTTAGTGTGAAGTTTTGTGATTAAAAGTTATTGTTTAAAGTCACTACTACCTCCCCTTTCCTCCGTGATTTTGGTGGAATAAAAATAAATAAGGACGGAAAAATAAGACTTTATTTTTAACAAAACTGTAGAAGAGTCACTGCCAAATAGAATAAAATATAAGTGGAATTGAGGGAAGATACTTAGGATTTAAACCATTACAGATGCTTGTATGTTTGTGGCTTTTCTCCCCTGAGTTTTCTATTCTGTTGCATTGGCCTGTATATCTGTTTTTGTACCAATGCCATGTTGTTTTGTTTACTGTAGACTTATATTATAGTTTGAAGTCTGGTAATGTGATGATTGCAGCTTTGCTCTCTTTGCTTAGGATTGTTTTGATTATTTGTACTACTTTTTGGTTCCATATGAATTTTAGAATAGGTTTTTCTAATTCTGTGAAGAATGGCATTGGTAGTTTGATAGAAACAGCATTGAATCTGTAGATTGCTTTGGGCAGTATGACCATTTTAATGATATTGATCCTGTAAATCCATAAGTATGGAATGTTTTTCCATTTATTTTTGTCATTTCTGTTTTCTTTCAGGAGTGTTTTATAGTTCTTCTTATAGAGGACCTTCACCATCTTGGTTAGCTGTATTCGTAAGTGTATCATTTCCTTTGTGGCTATTGAAATGGGATTGTGGTCTCGAATTAACTGTTAACTGTATTGCTGTATAGAATACTACTATAGAAAAGTATTGCTGTATAGAAATACTACTGATTTTTGTACACTGATTTTATAGCCTGAAACTTTACTGACGTCGTTTATCAGTTCTAGTAACCTTTAGGCAGAGTCTTTAGGGTTTTCTGGGTATGGAATTAGATTGTCAGTGAAGAGAGATAGTTTGACTTCTTCTTTTCCTATTTGTATGCCTTTTATTTCTTTCTCTTGCCTGATGGCTCTGGCTAGGGCTTCTAGTACCATTTTTAATAGGAGTGGTGATGATGGCATCCTTGTCTTGTTCCAGTTCTCAAGAGAAACGCTTCCAGCTTTTGCCCATTCAGTATGATGTTGCCGGTGGGTTTGTCACAGATGACTCTTATTATTTTAAAGTATGCTCCTTTGATGCCTAGTCTGTTGAGGGTTTTATCATGAAGTAATGTTGGATTTTATCAAAATATTTTTCTGTGTCTATTGAGATGTTCAAATAGTTTTTGCTTTTAATTCTGTTTATGTGGTGAATCACATTTATTGATTTGCAGATGTTGAACAAGTCTCGTATCCCAGGAATAAAGCCTACATTACAGATTTCAAAAAAGCCACAGATTACTCCCAAATTAGGTGGCATGCCCTAAGAGGAATAAACCTGTGATTTCTTCTTTGTAAAGTGAGGCCAATTGGAACATAAAGGCTCCAAGTAAGTCCCTGTATGCACATGACCCCAGAGTGACAAGGTGGTATGGTTTAGCTGTGTCACGATCCAAATCTCACCTTGAATTGTAATGATCCCCATGTTTCACGGGTGGGGCCAGGTGGAGATAATTGAATCATGGGGTACTTTCCCCCATACTCTTTTCATAACAGTGAGTTCTCACAAGATCTGATGGTTTTATAAGGGGTTTCCCCACTTCAATCAGCGCTCATTCTCTCTCCTACCACCATTTGAAGAGGTGCCTTTTGCTGTGATTGTACGTTTCCTGAGGCTTCCACAGCCATGTGGAACTGTGAGTTAATTAAAACTCTTTCCTTTAAAAATTGCCCAGTCTTGGACAGCATTTTATAGCAGTGTGAGAACAGACTAGTAAAGTGGTACTGCAGGGAGTGGATACCCATAAAGATACCCAAAAATGTGGAAGCAACTTTGGAACTGGGTAACAGGCAGAGGTTCAAACAGTTTGGAGGGCTCAGAAGAAGACAGGAAAATGTGGCATAGTTTGGAACTTCATGGAGACTTGGAGGGCTATGAAGACAAGAAAATGTGAGAAACTGTGGAACTTCTTAGAGACTTGTTGAATGGTTTTGAATAAAATGCTGATAATGATATGGATAATGAAGTCCAGGCTGAGGTGGTCCCAGATGGAGATGAAGAAGTTCTTGGGAACTGGAATAAAGCTGATTTTTTTGCTATGCTCTAGCAAAGAGACTGGCAGCATTTTGCCTCAGCTTTAGAGAACCATGGAAGTTTGAACTTGAGAGAGATCATTTAGGGTATCTGGCAGAAGTGATTTCTAAGTCGCAAAGCTTGCAAGAGGAAGCAGAAGATGAAAGTTTAAAAAAATTTGAAGCCTAACGCTGCAGTAGAAAAGAAAAACCAATTTTCTGAGGAGAAATTCAAGCCAGCTGCAGAAATTAGAGTAAGGAGCAGCCAAGACAATGGGGAAAATGTCTTCAGGACATGTCTGAGACTTTCCTGGCAGCCCTTCCCATCACAAGCCTGGAGGCCTAGAAAAGAAAAATTGTTTCCTGGACTTGGTCCAGGGACCCTTTCTGTGTGCAGCCTCAGGAATTGGTGCCCTGTATCCCAGTCACTCCAGCCTTGGTTAAAAGAGGCCAAGGTACAGCTCAGGCCATTGTTTCAGAGGGTGCAAGCCCAAAACCTTGGAGGTTTACATGTGGTTTGGGCCTGTAGGTGGTCAGAAGTCAGGAAGTGAGGTTTTGGAACCTCTGCATAGATTTCAGAAGATGTATGAAAACACTTATGTTTCCAGGCAGAAGTCCGCTGCAGGGGCAGAGCCCCATGGAGAACTTCTGCTAGGGAAATGTGGAAGTAAATATGGAGTTGGAACCCCGACACAGAGTTTCCACTGGGGCACTGCCTAGTGAAGCTGTGAGAAGAGGTCCACCATCCTCCAAACCCCAGAATGGTCGACTCACCGACAGCTTGTACCATGCACCTAGAAAAGCCACAAACACTAAACACCCGCCTGCAAAAGTAGCAGGAGTGGGGCTTTACCCTGTAAAGCCTCTGGGGTGGAGCTGTCCAAAGTTGTGGGAGTCTACCTCTTGCATCAGCGTGACCTGGACGTGAGACATGGAGTCAACGGAGATCATTTTGGAACTTTAACATTTAATGACTGCCCAGCCATATTTCAGACTTGCATGGGACGTGTAGCCCCTTTATTTTGGCTAATTTCTCTCATTTGGAATGGGAACGTTTATCCAATGCCTATACTCCAATTATATCTTAGAAGTAACTAATATCCTTTTGATTTTATGGGCTCCTAGTTGGAAGGGACTTACCTTGTCTCAGATGGGACTTTGGACTTGGACTTTTGGATTAATGCTGGAATGAATTAAAACTTTTGGGGGTCTGTTGGAAAGGCATGATTGTTTTTCGAAATGTGACACCATGAGATTTGGGAAGGCCCAGGGGCACAATGATATAATTTGGTTCTGTGTCCTCACCCAAATCTCACCTTGAATTGTAATAATCCTCAAGCGTCAAGGGTGGGACCAGGTGGAGATAATGGAATCACAGGGCCATTTCCTCCATACTGTTCTCATGATACTAAGCGAGTTATCATGAAATCTGATGGTTTTATAAGGGGTTCCCCCTTCTCTCGGCACTCATTCTCTCTCCTGCCACCCTGTGAAGAGCTGGCTTCTGCAATGATTTTAAGTTTCCTGAGGCCTCTCCAGCTGTGAGGAACTGAGTCAATTAAAACTCTTTCCTTTATAAATTACCCAGTCTTGGGTGTTTCTTCATAGCACCATGAGAACAGACTAACACACAAGGGAAATGGGGTAAGATGAAGAATATCATGGACACATTATCTTCGCCTGAAGAGTGTCATCACTGTGACAGGGCAGAGGGGTATTGTTAATGGATATTACATCAAAAACTAATCTCTGGCAACTAAGGAAAAATTTAAAAACCAGCAAATGACACGTAACACATTTTGGCTGTCCCACTAACAGTCAAAAATATCTTCCATTCCTTGAGCAGAGATACACCTGTACCATAGAATGATAGTAAGTTAGTGCAACAGACTCAACTTCTCTATGCGTGTCTCTTCAGTTCCATGCCCTGGCTCACAATAAAGTACTATTGTTAAGTAGAACAGTGGCTTAGAAATAAAATCTCTCATTCCAAGATGAGTAGTAATTAGAAATGACAGTGTGTGATATCTGCAAATAAATTACAAGAAAATATGAGCAAAGAAATACCACAAATACATAAAGCAAATTTTAAACATCACAAAGAATACTAAACAGAAGAAATTATAGAGAAACATGTTTTTCTTTAAAATCAGTTACATACAATGTGACATATATAATGGAAAGAAGCTAAAATAATAGTTAATTGGCTTCAAAGAAGACACAATGAGAAAACAGCAGGACAGAGGTGGGTGGCATAGCTCAGGGATAAAATGGAAGAGAAAAATAAAATTATTTTAAAAATTAAGAAAGATCTTTATGTAAAGACAGATACTACTAAAAAGTCGGTTATTAGAGAACAGGTTGAATATATCTCAAACAAAATGAAATTAAATATTGAAATGTATGATTATTTGCATAGGAAATCTAGAAAGTAACAAAATAAATTTAACAGTGTTTCTGTGGCGGCTAAACAATTTGGGGGTCTTGAGGTTATACATTTAATTATGTACTTTTATTTTCTCTTATTATAGTCTAGTTTTTACCACTTTATAGCTTTTTAAAATATAAATCAGCTACTGTCTGCATACTCCATTATGTTATAGTATATTAAACTATCTAACAGACACCTTTTAGGTGACATTTATGGCAATTAGATTTGTATTTTATTAATGGATCTTTGCTTTATATAGAATGTTTCATTAAGACAACACTGCACAATCATTGATAATACTTAAAATAACATGATCAGAATTAAATGGAGATGGAAAATGTACAAGGGTAGAAGAGAGTTTATAGAACATAAGAAAGAAAATAAATACAATGGGGCCAGGCACAGTGGCTCACGCCTATAATCCCAACACTTTGGGAGGCCGAAGTGGGCGGATCACGAGGTCAGGAGTTCAAGACCAGCCTGGTCAACATAGTGAAACCTTGTATCTACTAAAAATACAACAAAACAAAACAAAACAAAACACAGCTGGGTGTGGTGACACATGCCTGTAGTCCCAGCTACTTGGGAGACTGAGGCAAGGGAATCACTCAAACCCGGGAGGCAGAGGTTGCAGTGAGCCAAGACTGCACCATTGCACTCCAGCCTGAGCAACAGAGCAAGACTCTGTCTCAAAATAAATAAATAGATAAATGCAATGAAAAGTCATATTTCAAATGATCAGAGACCATTGCTATTAACAGTAAATGTGGCCAGATGAAATATATTTTTCTAGTCCCCAAAGAATGGTGGACCAGCTAAACCTTTCTATGTGATAAACACACACAACATTTTGGTCATGGACTGGATCTTGTAATTTGTATCAGAGTCCCAATTTTCTTTGCATAATGCCATTCTCTCTCTTCGCTCTACTGTTCCTACCATATCTTTCTTTGTCAGTTCCATTGGTACAGGACAATGTTCACATGATATAAGCAAGTTAATTGAAATGAGAACATCGCTTTAACCAATATGTATAAGCTATATGATAATAAAGGACAGTGTGCTACCCTTTGATAGAGAAGACAGGGCCAATTCTGCAAACCCAGAGAATTATGGGGGATCTAGGGATTCAGGATGTGTTATTCTGTAGATGCACATCATCCTTTTACAAGTCACAGTGTACAGCTCACCTGAACGGCCTTCATCATTGCAGAGCTGACTTTCAAGGACTGAGAATTCAACCTTCTCTAGAACTCCAGTACCCTTATAATTAAGTTCTGAGCTGGGTCTTACACATAACTAACTTTTTGGCTTAAGATGATGAAAGTCCCTTTATATACCGCCTTTAAGTCTTTGGATTCACATTTGGCCTTAAACAGGTAATTAATCACCTTCAGCCTTCATTGTCTTTATTCAAAGTTTCTATGAACCCCTAAAGTAGTCATCCAATTGTCTAGTTAGTATGACTATTGCTTTTTCCAAACTTCCCAAATGACTTGAGATTGTATTCACCTGTGCATTCTATTACTCCCCTATCCCAACCCACTTAACTACTGGTGAAAGTTTTAACAGTTACACGTCTACTGCATGCAGAGTACCTACCTCACTCACTCCTGGTGATAGACCCTCTTTGCCAACCGGCCAGCAGGGAATCGAGTTCCAGAATCGTTTTAGAGCCTACTTTTTTGAACTGCTCCTAGCATTAACTGTCATATGTGAGGTTACCCAGGCAACAGACTCTCAGATGCAGATTGTTTTGCCCTTGATTTATTGGAGAATGCTTTCTTGGGATCAACACCTACAAGGGAGTAAGAGAATCTGGTTTGTGTAAAGGGATATTTGAATTGATATGCAATTGCAACAGAGGTCCCAGTTAATTCCATGGAAACTAAACTGGCAAAGATATCCCAAGCTGAAGTCAATAGGTGGAACTTTGTAGCCCTCCTCCCAGTTGATTTTCCTGCAGAAAAGAGGCCTAAACTTGCACCAGACACCTTCCTTTGACCTAGGGCATTCACTAGGGAGAGGTCCATATGTGAGCAGTTAGCGGCTGTAGCTGGGAGGAAGGAATACTTAGCTTACAGAGGGGATATCTGGCAGTGGAGCACAGCATCTGATAAAGATGAATAATTAAAATGCCACTCTCTTCTTGAAGTATTCCTCGTCCTACATAGATAACATAATGTCCATCCAGTTGTGTGTGCGCCACTATTTCTCATTCATTTGATTCATTTGTATTATAAATGAATGCTTATATATCTGCTCAACAGCAAACTTTTAAACTTTTTAAGAACAGGGATTTTACATCTAGTCAATGCTTTACACATACGAGGTACTGGGTAGCACTTTATTATATATGACTACTTTTAGCATCATTAAGAACTGCATCAGAATTCCAAATAAGCAATGAACTAAACTGTCTTGCAATCTAAGCACTTATTAATATGATAAGTATTCATTATGCAACAATATGAATAAGGAAGAATACTATACTAGAATGATAAAGAATATAGTGGAAAGAACATTTTTGACATTTCTACTGATATAAAAGATGTTTAACAAGTATGGGGAAAGAGACTCAGGATAGATATAAGGAAGAATTTCTTGTTAATAATAAATGTGAAAAATTTGAGGCTATTTCATCTGGCACCTGGTTATATAAATATAGACATAGGTTCAGAAAAGTTAAGTTACTACCCAAGACTTTGCTCCCACTTATTGGCAAAATCAGGACTAGGATCAAGGATTTTTGATTGTCTGGTCATGCATCTCTCCTATGCTTTAGGAACCCACTAATTTTAATAGGTAAGATTCAGAGCTGAAAATGAAAATTTACATATAGAAGATACGCTGCTTTGTTTTTTCAAGTGCTACCCTGGACCATTGTTCTAAGTGAGTTTAATGGTAGATACAAAATATAGAGCTCCACATTGTTAGTTTTTTGAGTTAGTTTTGGTCTAAATGACTTTAATAAATAAAATGTTACATCAAGGTAACTTTCTTATAAAATCAAAGGATTTTGTTTCTGTCTCTTGCATTATAATCACAAGGATGATCTGATGACCAGAGTTTTTAAAAAATGATATCCAATACCCTGCAGAGAACATGCATTATATATGCTGTGTGACTCAATGCATAGCCTCGTGTAAAGATAAACAGAAGTTTCAGAGGTGTTACAATTCATCCTGATATGTTGTCCGGAACACTGTGTTTATTTATTTAATCAGCAAGTGGCTCCATTCACTTAGATCGAAAGACAGGTTGGCATCATTTGGACTATACCATTAGTGGGGGTTGTATTTGACAACATGTTGATGCACATTTTGATTTTATTTTAAAATGAGAGGAAGGAGGTTACATACATATTTTATATAAGATATAATTAATAGGTCAATCAATCCAGAGGTCATTTATTGCTTTTATGTTATTAAACAAGTATTATGTTTTATAGGTTAACTTGCACTTAAATATTCCATTTTAAAGTTTTCATTGATGGAAATTCAGATACATTTATTTCCTGTTCATATTTTTGTTTTCTTAGTAAATTAAGTAGCTGCCCATTGAATTTGATTCTAACTTTCTATTAGAAACATGTTCTATGCCTGTAATCCTAGCACTTTGGGAGGCAGAGGCGGGTGGATCACCTGAGGTCAGGTGTTTGATACCAGCCTGGCTAACATGATGAAACCCTGTCTCCACTAAAAATACCAAAAAAAAAAAAAAAAAATAGCTGGATGTGGTAGCAGGACCTGTAATCCCAGCTACTTGGGAGGCTGAGGCAGGAGAATTGCTTGTACCAAGGAGGTGGAGGTTGCAGTGAACCAAGATCATGCCACTGTACTCCAGCCTGGATGACAGAGTGAGACTGTGTCTAAAACAAAAAAAAGAAAAAGAAAAAAGTAAAAAAAGAAACCTGTTCTTCTGTTCTTTCCCATAGCTAAGAGTTCTTTCTGATATTACTTAGCCCACCTCAAGTTTTGATTCTACTGTTTTATCACATATAAATCCATATGAGAATCTGCACATTGTACTCCAATCTCTACTGTGTACCACATATATTTCACTTTGTAGGCATGTTTTGAACATAGGAAAGTGTGAACCCCAGGAACATGACATTTAAAAAATCAAGGCAGCCACTAGAGAATTTTCTTAAAGCTGTTCATTACAAATCTAAGCATACCCAGGGATCCTCTATCATTCCGCAGAGTCAGGGACATTTTATACTAATAGTAGACAGGCATTTTGCTCACTTTTAAATAGTTGTTTTGCAGTCTGCATTACAGAATTTCTGTAAAACCTAATAATTATAGGTAATTTTGAAAAAACACCAAATTTTGAGTTATGAATTAGGATTTCCTATGTAGGTATTAAATACTAAACTATGAGCTAACAGTTCTGTTCATTGGCCAAAAAATATTTTGCCTACTACACAAAGAATATACTTAACAAGTTTAATAGCACAAGAATATAAATATAAACACAAAAATATAGATATATGGAGTGAAATAAAATAGAATCCAATTCAGTTTTCAGTCTCTGGAAATTAAGCCACAATTTGGCCATTAATTTACCTCATGAGAAAATTTGTACTTCTACATTTTATCTTTGAATAATTATGTTTAACAGCCATATACTATTGAAAACCAATATTTGGATGCCTACTTGAAGTGAATTGTAAAATATAATTTGCCAGCATATCAGATTTTGAAGAATTATTTTGAAAGTTTGTAGTTATTTATAAGACAGAGGGTTGAGTAGGTAAAATGTTTTAATTTCTTTCATAAGAAATTAAGAGAGAATATAACAATACATTTTGTTTGAGAAAGGGACAGAAGGCAATAATTCTTATAAACAAAAATGTATATATTTGTATGAATTCATTAATAGAAGGAAAATAATAGGCAACAAGAGGCAGATAGGTGATGGTGTGCAGATTTAGAGACACATGAGATCTATCATCTGCATGACAGAATTTCCTGGTAGCTAGATTGGAATGACGCAGTGTGGGAAGGAAGGGGCCTACGGAGCCTTCCAAGCAGTGGTCAGAGACAGAGAATCAGCTGGAACCACAGGAAACTATTTCCAAGAAAGCTGGTAACATCTGGTCATTATTTGGGTGAATAATTGGTGCTGGGATTGGAGAGGAAGAAATGATGTGTTCCAGCTGGTTAGTGGAGCTGACCAAAGAGACATCTGGATGAATTATGTTTAGAAGTCCATGATGGACCTCAGCTTCTGTGATGTGTCACCAATGAAGATGAAGTCCAAACAAAAGACAGAAGTTAAGGGTAGACTGCAGTCCTCAGAAATGCACACTTTCAGTTGACAAGAGGCCTCATCCCCAGACAAATAGAAAAAAAACAGGCAGACTGCTATAGCAAGTCCTGTGATATTGGTAGGTATCAAATAAAAAGTTCACTTTTCTCACTAAGGCATTCAGCCAATGGATATTAGAAAAGGGCTATTAAGCATTGGAGAGGCCTGGAGTTCTTTTGAGAATGGGAACAGCATTGGGAATTCACAAAGAGATTAATGTCAGCATCAAGCAATCATTTACATGGTCAAAGTTGCATGGCAGAGTGAGTTGGGTATGCTGTATCCTTGGTCTACTTAGGAGTGTATGTCCAAGACCACTGCATGAGTGGAGAAGAAGAGGGGGTACCAGAGCTCTCCATTCACCTCAGTCATTTAGTCTAGGGTGGAAATGAGCCTTCATAGGTATCATAATAATGTAAAGTCTAGAACATAAGTTCCTGAAGAGCCAATATCTTCTCTATTATTCACCACTCAACATCAGTACATCACTCAGTGCCTAGCACATTTCAGGCACTAAGCAAGCACTTGTTGAATGACTGAATGAAGTAAAAATAAGAGAAAGAGATAGGAGAAATTATGACTCATGCAAATACATAAATTCAGGGGGAAATGTCTATGCAAAATAAAATTGTGAAAATCTGGTCATGTGAGAAATGAAGTATTTTACACAAAACATTTGAATAAGTCTTAGGTGGTCTCTCCATGTAAGTATAACGAAAGCATCTCATTCCATCTTTTAAATGTACCAGTATTTATTTATGCAGTTGACTATTTAGTTGTTTCTTTCTCCGCTTTGTTATTTATAAAGCAAATAGTTCTTTAAGAAAAAATAAGTCATATAGAGCTTTTAATATCTTCAAGAATCTACTTAAATAATTTGACAGTTTATGTACGCTTAAAATGATCTTGTTTGCAGTGGGAATTTTGCAGGCACACAGAAAGAATATTGTGTAATTCATTGAAGCAAAATATTAGTAAAATTTAAAAACTGGAAGTTGAATAAATAGGTAACATTAACATTAACTTGGCAGAGGTAGGATATTGTTTTGGATCAAAATTATGATTAGCTCCCTGCAAAGAACACATTTTTAAAACAATAAATTCTCATTTTTTCTAAATACAAGTCAATGTCTGTGAAACTATAATGGAAGTGAATTCCCAAACTGCTTGAATTTGCAGCAATACCATAAACACCATTCTGTGTGAACCATATATAAAACATGTTAGACAAATAATGAATATGTCGGGTTCAGCTCCCACTCAATTCAGTAGGAAAAACTGATCAATATTTAGGTGGCATACTTGCCTGCTGAATTTATTCTGAATATCATCCTCATAAGATTTCTATAAGGAATTTCCATTGGTTAATAATTTACTTAGGGAGAACTTTTTCCATCTTTTTACAAAGAAATACATGAGGTCAGAATAATATGATAAAGGCTTTTGTTCTATCTTCTTGATATAATTTTAATAATAACACAATGGAATGTATATAGGCTACCTTATCAAATTAGTTTGTTTTCGTTTCTTTATTGCCCAAGGAAAAACAAGATTTATATTTGATTTTATGTGTTTGCATGTCTATGAATTACTATCTTTTTGCAGTAGATGCAACATAGGGTATTAAACTTCTTTGACTCCTCCATTCCATCTTAAGAGCCAAGGAGAAAACCTATCACATTCAAGCAGTGAAAGGAATCTGTCACTCTGTAGTGGACTTGGTTGCAGTAGATCATTGTGTAGCATTATGTAACCTCTTTCAGTCCCTTTCTTTTAGCTTGTTTTTCTCATCCCAAACAAATCATTAATAATGTTAGTATTCTCCTTTTTAAAAGAAAGTTATGTTTTTGTTTTATATCATATCTAAATAGGTTCAATGAACTGTATGCCTTAGATGTATGAGTAATAGCCACTATGTACAGTAACTGTAAGTTATGGTTGCCACTTCTGGACAGACAGTTGCCTGAATCTTTATTCATAAGTCAAACTTTTTCTTAAACCAAAATACAAATCATTAGACTCCTTTACTCTGGAAAATGTTTCACTTTGACAATAATAAATTACTTTAAGGAGATTATGCAAGCCTCAGGAGCTGAAGACTCACTACATTTTATCCGGGTTGGCTCTCAGTAACTATCAGTTCATGGAAAAAATGAAGCAAGAGGGATGATCAAAAACAAAAGAAGCCAAATAGAGAAATAAATTAACAAAGAACCAAAAACATGTCAGATACAAGATTGAATATTTTCAGCATATTGCCCTTTATGTAAATTATTCTCTGAAATAACACGCATTGCTATAACCTTACCAGAGTGTTGGAGACAAATAGCATACAATCTGAAAAAGCAGTATCTTATTAAAAGCATGCCATTTTCTTTGATATTTGCTCAAAATATTAATTTCTTAATTTTAAAAATCTAACTCATTTGTTATAAATTTAAAAACAAAATAGTAGACCAAACATAAAGGGAGATTTAATGTTTCAGTGGAGGGATTTCTTTATCGAGGCATAGTGTACTTAAATTGAGATGGTTCTTTAGTTAGCCTGTTATATCTAAGTACAAAAACCTGATTCAAGTTAGGAGCATCTAGGGTACTTATGCTCAGTTTCAGTACCAACCATTAGGACTTAGGTACACAGAAATAGTATTTTTAAAACCAGCAAAACTATCTTTAACATTTGAGAAAGATTGTCATGTAGCAATCTCTGGAGTTCTCTATCAGCCACTAAAAGCTAGAAAATATTTAGTAATAATTAGCCTGCAATGAAATATATTTTGTTTTTGTTTAAATGGAAAGGAGAAAATCAGTATCAAATCAGTTAAAAGAGGGAAACGATCAGAATAAGCATAAGCACAGACTTCCAAGTACTATAAACAATCTGGCAAGGAAAGAGATGAAAACCATAACAAAGAATCAAGTTAAGAGTACAAAAAAGAAAATTGGAATCAATTACAGAGGAATATATATGTGTGTGTTTATGCATATGTATAAAATAGACAATTTTTAATTCAATCTACTTACACCTTGCTATAACCTAGCTTTTTGGGTTTTTTTTCTCACTAACTTTATTGTATTGTTCCAAATATATATTATATATTTTATTGTAGAAAGTTAAGAATACAAGCAAGTAGAAATAAGAATCAAAATGTTCTTAAAGACAAAATTAAAAAAAAAAAGACACTTAAATTTTTTTCACCAAAATAATGATAGATAGGGTTTATTAACACTTTCAGGCAGACACTGCCATAATTGACTACATGTATTATTTAGTTCATACAAAAGCCCTAAGTAACAGGAACTCTTACGATTTCACTGCTCTTAAAGTTTAGAGTTGTTTTGGTCAGATAATCAATAAGTAACAAAACCACTTTTTGGAGAAGCATATTCACTGTAATCTTAAAATTCTCTCAGCCTTTTGATTTAGATAATACATTGGGAATTACTATATGATATTTTGATACATCAAGCATCTTCATTATATGTTGGGTACATTAACATTTATTTCCATTTTTACATAATGTTGACAGTATCTGTATGGAAACCTTGCAAAACAGAAGAAAAGAATAAAATATAATACCTGGATTCATCAAATAGTCAGTAAATAATGTATTAGTTTGCTGTGGCTTCCAGACCATATTCCATCAGCTTGGTGTCTTAAACAACAGAAATTTATTTTCTCACAATTTATAGAAACTGGAAATCTAAGATCAAGGTGTCAGCAGATTTTATTTCTTTTGAGACTTCTCTTCTTGGCTTGAAGATGGCTATCTTCTCCCTGTTTCTTCACATGATCTTGTCTCTGTGCCTATTTGTGTACTAGTTTTCTCTTCTAACAAGGACACCATTCAAATTGGATTAGGGCCTACCCTAATGATAACATTTTAACTTCATTACTTCCTTAAAGTTCCTATCTTCAAAAAGTCACATTCTGAGGTTCTGGGAATTAGGACTTCAACATATGAATTTTGAGTGACTCTACTCAGCCAATAGCAGATCCAATTATATACTTTTTAAAACTATGTGTGGAAATTGTTTAGGGAATTACATATTAAGGTATACAAGCGATATGGTTTGGCTGTGCCCCCCCGCAAAGCTCATCTTGAATTGTAGCTCCCACAATTCCCATGTGTTGTAGGAGGAAACTGGTGGGAGGTAATTGCATCATGTGGGCAATTTCACCCATACTGTTCTCATGACAGTGAATAAGTCTCACAAGATCTGATGGTTTTATAAGAGGAATTTCCCTGCCAAAGATTTCTCTTTGCTTGCCATCATCTATGTAAGACATGACTTTGGTCCTCCTTGTCTTCCACCATGATTGTGAGGCCTCACCAGGCCTGTGGAACTGTGAGTCAATTAAATCTCTTTCCTTTCTGAATTATCTAGTCTCAGATATGTCTTTATCAGCAGTGTGAAAATGGACTGATACAGTAACTTGGTATTGGTAGAGTGGGGCGCTTCTGCAAAGATATCTGAAAATGTGGAAGCGACTTTGGAACTGGGTAAGAGGCAGGGGATGGAACAGTTTCGAGGGCTCAGAAGAAGACAGGAAAATGTAGGAAAGGTTAGGACTCCCTAGAGACTTGTTGAATGGCTTTATCCAAAATGCTGATAAGCAACATGGACAATAAAGTCCAGGCTGAGGTGAACTCAGATGGAAATGAAGAACTCATTGGGAACTGGAGCAAAGGTAACTCTTGTGAGTTGTAGCAAAGAGAGTGGCAGCATTTTGTCCCTGCCATAGAGATTTGTGGAAGTTTGAACTTGAGAGAGATGATTTAGGGTATCTAGCAGAAATTTCTAAGCAGCAAAGCATTCAGGAGGTTACTTGGGTGCTGTTTAAGGCATTCAGTATTATAAGGGAGCATAAAAGTTTGAAAAATTTGCAGCCTGACAATGTGATAGAAAAGAAAATCCCATTTTCCTGAGGAGAAATTCAAGCCAGCTGCAGAAATTTGCATAAGTAAATATGATCTGAATGTTAATCACCAAGACAAGGGGTAAAATATCTCCAGAGCATATCAGAGGTCTTCACAGCAGCCCCTCCCATCAAAGGCCTGGATGCCTACGAGGAAAAAATGGTTTCCTGGGCCTGGACCCAGGGTCCCCTGGCTGTGTGCAGCTTAGGGACTTGGTGCCCTTCATCCCAGCTGCTCAAGACATGGCTGAAAGAAGTGAATGTAGAACTTAGGTTGTGGCTTCAGAGGGCGCAAGTCCCAAGCCTTGACAGTTTCCATGTGGTGTTGAGCTTGTGAGTGCACCAAAGTTAAGGATTGGGGTTTGGGAACCTCTGCTTAGATTTCAGATGAGGTATGGAAATGCCAGGATGCCCAGCCAGAAGTTTGCTGCAGGGGTGGGGCCTTTATGGAGAACCTCTGCTAGGGCAGATAAGAAATGAATTGTGGGGTTAGAGCCCCCACACAGAGTCCCTACTGGGGCATGGCCTAGTGGAGCTGTGAGAAGAAGGTCATCATTCTCCAGACCCCAGAGTGGTATATCCACTGACAGCTTGCATTTTGCACCTGGAAAAGCCACAGACACTCAGTACCAGTCCATGAAAGTAGCCAAGAGGGAAGCTGTACCCTGCAAAGCCACAGGGGTAGAGCTGCCCAAGACCATGGAATCCCACCTCTTGTATCAGCGTGACCTGGATATGAGACATGGAGTCAAAGGAGACCATTTTGTTAAGACTTGACTTACCCTGTCAAATCTTTGGTAAGATTTGACTTACCCTGTAAGATTTGGCTGCCCTGCTGGATTTCAGACTTGCATGGGGCCTGTAGCCTCTTTGTTTTGGCCAATTTCTCCCATTTGGCATGGGTGTATTTACCCAATGCCTGTACCTCCATTGTATCTTGGAAGTAACTAACTTGCTTTTGATTTTACAGGCTCATAGGTGGAAGGTACTTGCCTTGTCTCAGATGAGATGTTGGACTGTGAACTTTTGAGTTAATGATGAAATGATTTATTGAGTCATGACTTCTGAGTTAATGCTGAAATGACTTAAGACTTTGGAGGACTGTTGGGAAGGCATGGTTGGTTTTGAAATGTGAGGACATGAGATTTGGGAAGGAACAGGGGAAAAATGATATGCTTTGGCAGTGTCTGCACTCAAATCTCATCTTGTATTGTAGCTCTCACAATTCCCACATGTTGTGGGAGGAACCTGGTGGGAAGTAATTGAATCATGGAGATGGGTCTTTCCATTGCTGTTCTCATAATGGTGAATAACTCTCATGAGATCTGATGGTTCTGTAAGGGAGAGTTTCCCTGTACAAGCTCTCTCTTTGCCTGCTGCCATCCATGTAAGATGTGACTTTGCTCCCCCTTGCCTTCACTATGATTGTGAGGCCACCCCAGTCATATGAAACTGTGAGTCAATTAAACCTCTCTCCTTTCAAATTACCCAGTCTTGGGTATGTCTTTATCAGCAGTGTGAAAATGGACTAATATAACAGGCATACCTCAAAGATACTGCACGTTTGTTTCCAGACCACAGCAATAAAGCAAACATTGTAATAAAACAAGACATACAAACTTTTTGGCTTCTCATTGCATATAAATTTATGTTTACATTACATTGCAGTCTATTAAATGTCATAGCACCACATCTTTAAAAACATATGTACCTTAATTTAAAAATGGTTTAATGCTAAAACATCATAACAATCATCTGCACCTTCAGGAGCCATAATCTCTTTGCTGGTGGAGAGTCTTGCCTTCATATTGATGACTGCTTACTAACAATGGTGATGTATGCTGAATGTTGGGGAGGTTGTGGCAGTTTCTTAAAATAAGACAATAATTACTTTTGCTACATCAATAGACTTCCTTCTCTGAAAGATTTCTCTATAGTATATGATGCTGTTTGATAGCATTTTACCCACAGTAGAAATTTTTTCAAAATTGGAGTCAATCCTCTTAAACACTGCTGCTTCTTTATCAAATAAATTTCCAAAATATTCTAAATTATTTGTTTTCATATCAGCAATATTCACAGTACCTTCACCAAGAGCAAGTTCAATCTCAAGAAACCATCTTTTTCTCATTGAAAGGAAGCAACTCTTGATCCATTCAAGCTTGACTGTGAGATTGTAGCAATTAAGTCACATATTCAAGCTCCACTTACAATTCTACTTCTCTTGCTGTTTCCATCACATCTGCAGTTAATTCCTCCAGTGAAGTCCTGAACTTCTCAAAATCATCCATGAGGGTTGGAATCAACTTCTTCAAAATGCCTTTTAATGTTGACATGTTACCATCCTCCCATGAATTACAAATATTCTTAATGATATCTAGAATGGTGAATAATTTCCAGAAGTTTTTCAACTTACTTTGCCAGGATCCATCAGAGTAACCACTGTCTACAGCAGCTAGAGCCTTATGAAATGTATTTCCTGGAAAATAAGACTCGAAAGTCAAAATTACAACTTGATTTTTGGGCTGCAGAATGGATATTGTGTTAACAGCCATGAAAACAGCATTAATCCTGTATATCTTTATCAGTGTTCTTGAGTGACCAGGTGCATTGTCAATGAACAGTAATATTTTGAAATAAATCTTTTATTCTGAGCAGTAGATCTCAACACGGGCTTAAAATATTCAGTAAACCATGCTGTAAATAGATGTGCTGTCATCCAGGCTTTGTTGTTCTGTTTCTAGGGGCACAGGCAGAGTAAATTTAGAAAAATTCTTAAGGCCCCTAGGATGTCCAGAATAGTAAATAAGCATTGGCTTCAATTAAAGTCATCAGCTGCATTAGCCCCTAACAAGAGGGTTAGCCTGTTTTATGAAGCGTTGAAGCTAGGCATTGACTTCTCTTTCACTATGAAAGTGCTTGATGACATCTCTCATTACAAGGCTTTGTCTACGTTGACAATCTGTTATTTAGTGCAGCCACCTTTATCAGTTATCTCAGTTAAATCTTCTGCATAACTTGCAGCAGCTCCTACATCAGCACTTGCTGCTTCACCTTGCCTTTTTATGTTATAGGGATGGCTTCTTTCTTTAAACCTCATGAACCAGCCTCTGCTAGCTTCCAACTTTTCTTCTGCAGCTTCCTCATAGATATGAAGGGATTGAGGGCTTTACTCTGGATTAGGCTTTGTCTAAAGGGAATGTTGTGGCTGGTCTGATCTTCTATTCAGACCACTCAGACTTTATTCATATCAGTAATAAGGCTGTTTTGCTTTATTATCATTCATGTCTTCACTGGAATAGCACTTTTAATTTCCTTCAAGAACTTTTACTTTGAATTTACAACTTTATTGCTTGACACAAGAGGGCTAGCTTTTTGCCCAACTTTATTTTTGAAATGCCTTCCTCACTAACTTTAATAATTTTTAATTTTTTGTTTAAAGTAAGAGATATGCAACACTTCCTTTACGTGAACACTTACAGGTAATGGTAGGGAGTTTAATCAACCTAATTTTAATCTTGTTGTCCCAGGGAATAGAGATGCTTCAGGAGAGAGAGAAAGATGGAGAAGGACCAGTCAGTGGAGCAGTCAGAACACATACAACATTTATCAGTTAAGGCTGTGGTCTTACATAAGTGTCATTTGTGGTGCCTCAAAACCATTAGAATACAACATTAAAATAATCACTGATCACAGATCACTAGCAGATATAATAATAATTATTTTTATATATTGTTAAAGTTTAAATATTGCAAGAATTCTCAAAATATGACACAGAGTCACAATGTGAGTATGTGGTGTTGGAAAATGTTTCTGATGAACTTGCTCAATGCAGGATTGTCACAAACCATCTGTTTGTAAAAACAAACAAACAAAAACCCAGTGCAATAAAATGAATTGCGATAAAACAAAGTATGCCTGTATTAAGAGCCCTAGCATTTGAGATTTCTTAGAATATGTGCTTTCTCTTGAAAACACTATTCTCCAAATACATTGGCTTATATGCTGGTTAGGGATTGAATTAGAAATCATGTAAATAATAAATTTATTTGTCAGATACAAAATATCAGTTAACTATAGACAGCTCCCAACTTACCTATGGATCATCTTATGATTTTTCAACATTACAATGGTGTGAAATGATACACATTCAGTAGAAGCCATACTTTAAATTTTGAATTTTGATCTTTTTTAGTGCTAGTGGTATGTGGCAGAATACGCTTTCGAAATTCTGGGCAGCAGCAGCAAACCACAGCTCCCAGTCAGCCACACAAAGCTTAACAATGATATTCAAGAATGTACTGGGTTGCCCAAGATATTTGAATATTGTGTTTAAATGTTCGTCATGTCTACAAAATGCCCATTCATTATGTCTACAAAATGCCCATTTTTAACTTATGATATTTTCAACTTACACTAGGTATATGGGAACATAACCCCATTGTAAGTTAAGGAGCATTTGTATTTAGAAGACAGTGAAATGTTATGTATTTATCTTCTGTTTTAAAATATTATATCTTGTTATATTTACCTACTGCTGTGAGCAAAATTGACTTAGTGTAGGGTTCTATAACATTAATATGTGAGTACATGAATATTACAACAAGATCAAACCCTCAGTTTCCAGATAAGCAAAGTTATCTTAATACTGGGTACCAGAGTTAACAATCACATTGAGTTTTATTTTTTCAGCTGTGTAAAGTCTGGTTTTAGAACACAAGTTAATGAACATTTCTGCCTTCATGTTAAAAAAAAGTGTGTTAGCCAATATTTAAATTCTGTAATACTGTTATGAAGACCCCTTCTCTATACTTCTAAATTAAAGAAAAAAAATACTAAATGGAAATTATTACAATAAATGATTATATTTTAATTATGTAAGTAATTTGTCTTCACTGTTAGAATTTTATATTGTGTTGTAAAAAATAATTAAATCAGGGAAAATGATAAACAATTATGTTTTCAACCTTCCAAATTCTTTATTTGTAAATTATACATCCTGTGATATAGATAACAATGTGATAGTATCTACATAATATTGGAACAGCCAGGTGAAAATTTAAAATTATAGATATGATAGACATATTATTTTTAATGTAACATTGTAATATATCCTGCATTATATTATACTTTATATATCTTATATATATTATAAGATATAATAGTATAATATTATATATACCATTTTGCTGCCTACTTATTGATTTTATCTGATGTGTATAGACTAATGTGCCATACATTTAATGATCTTATTTCATATTCCACCTTCCATCTTGATAGAATATCATTGTATAATATTCAATAATTTTGTATGCATCCCCCTATTGCTTTAAGTGTAAGTTGCTTTTATTATTTTATGATATACACTAATGCATTGAGAATTCCAAAGAACTTGTCTGATTATATTTTAAGATTAACATCTAGAATTAGAATTTGTAGAATGAAAAGTATGCACATATTTAAAACTTTAGAATCCTGGGTCAAGTTCCTCTTCAGAAAAACAGAAGAGTTTATACACAATTCACAAAAATATTTGAGGATACCCAATTTCTTACATGCCTATAAATTCTACTGACATTGTTTTCAACAAATAAATTGAATAATGATATATTTTGCCTATAATTTATGTCCTCTGGTTCACATTTATTAACAACTATTAAACTTCTTTAGGGGATTTCTTCCTTATATTTTTGCCCATTTTTTTGTTAATGTGTCCTAAATAGTTACAATATTAATAAAAATTCATAACTACCAATTATTAGGTACTTTCCATTACAGGTACTTTCCAAGTACTTTATGTGTAACTAATCATCACACTCTCAAAACTTTCCTAACATGAAAATAGTATTATTATCCCCACTTGACAAGTAGGTGGAAGATTCAAGGTTTGAAACCAAGAAGTTTGGCTTCAGTGTCTACCTTCATATCCCTCATATAATGTTGTCCACCTTTATTTTTGTGTTTATGCGTCTTCATACAAGAAAGTTTTTTTTGAACTAAATTTTAAATATTATTTAATTTTAAATGACTTTATTGTTAGCCACATGTGGTTAGTGGCTAATATTGTTTGTTTGTTTGTTTTTAAATTATACTGTATGTTCTAGGGTAGATGTGTACAACGTACAGGTTTGTTACATATGTATACATGTGCCATGTTGGTGTGCTGCATCCATTAACTCGTCATTTACATTAGGTATATCTCCTAAGGCTGTCCCTCCCCCATCTCCCTACCCCACAACAGACCCCGGTGTGTGATGTCCCTTGCTGTGTCCAAGTGATCTCATTGTTCAATTCCCACCTAGGAGTGAGAACGTGTGGTGTTTGGTTTTCTGTTCTTGCAATAGTTTGCTGAGAATGATGGTTTCCAGCTGCATCCGTGTCCCTACAAAGGACACGAACTTATCTTTTTTTTTATAGCTGCATAGCATTCCATGGTGTATATGTGCCACATTTTCTTAATCCAGTCTGTCATTGATGGACATTTGGGTTGGTTCCAAGTCTTTGCTATTGTGAATAGTGCTGCAATAAACATACATGTGCGTGTGTCTTTACAGCAACATGATTTATAATCCTTTGGGTATATACCCAGTAATGGGATGGCTGGGTCAAATGGTACATCTAGTTCTAGATCCTTGAGGAATCACCACACTGTTTTCCACAATGGTTGAACTAGTTTACAATCCCACCAACAGTGTAAAAGTGTTCCTGTTTCTCCACATCCTCTCCAGCACCTGTTGTTTCCTGACTTTTTAATGATTGCCATTCTAACTGGCGTGAGATGGTATCTCATTGTGGTTTTGATTTGCATTTCTCTGACGGCAAGTGATGATGAGCATTTTTTCATGTGTCTGTTGGCTGCATAAATGTCTTCTTTTTGAGAAATGTCTGTTCATATCTTTTGCCCACTTTTTGATGGGGTGGTTTGTTTTTTTTCTTGTAAATTTGTTTGAGTTCTTTATAGGTTCTGGATATTAGCCCTTTGTCAGATGAGTAGATTGCAACAATTTCCTCCCATTCTGTAGGTTGCCTGTTCACTCTGATGGTAGTTTCTTTTGCTGTGCAGAAGCTCTTTAGTTTAATTAGATCCCATTTGTCAATTTTGGCTTTTGTTGCCATTGCTTTTGGTGTTTTAGACATGAAGTCCTTGCCCATGCCTATGTCCTGAATGGTATTGCCTAGGTTTTCTTCTAGCATTTTTATGATTTTAGGTCTAACATTTAAGTCTCTAATCCATCTTGAATTAATTTTTGTATAAGGAGTAAGGAAGGGGTCCAGTTTCAGCTTTCTACTTATGACTCACCGGTTTTCCTGGCACCATTTATTAAATAGGGAATCCTTTCCCCATTTCTTGTTTATGTCAGGTTTGTCAAAGATCACATGGCTGTAGATGTGTGGTGTTATTTCTGAGGACTCTGTTCTGTTCCATTGGTCTACATCTCTGTTTTGGTACCAGTACCATGCTGTTTTCATTACTGTAGCCTTGTAGTAAGAAAGATATTAATACTTTATGTATGGAGCAGATAATTTTTCTCAGTTAATTATTTTCTTTGAATTATGTTTCTGATACTTTAATAAAAATACATTTAGTCCTCCTTAAGTTCTCTCTCTCTCTCTCTCTCTAATCTTGGTTTTCTGCTTAGAATAGCTCTCCCAGGTTACATTCCCCAGGTTACATTGTATATACACATATACTTTTTTACTCGAATTTTTAATTCAGCTTCTAATTTCTCTCTTTTTTCTTTTTTGAAGACGGTCTCTCACTCTGTCACCCAGACTGGAGTTCAGTGGCGCAATTTCGGCTCACTGCAACCTCCATCTCCCAGGTTCAAATGATTCTCCTGCCTCAGACTCCCAAGCGGCTAAGATTACAGGGCCCTGCCAACATGTCCAGATACTTTTTTTTTTTCTTTTTGTATTTTTAGTAGAGACGGAGTTTTGCCATGTTGGCCAGGTGGGTCTCAAACTCCTGACCTCATATGATCTGCCCGCCTCGTCCTCCCAAAGTGCTGGGATTACAGGCGTGAGTCACCATGCTCGACCAGCAGGTGATAGATTTGAACACATATTTTGTTAAATGGAAAGTGAACGATGATTTCTGAAATGAGGATTCCTCAGCCTGGAGCCAAATCTGCATGTTTCATTGTGGTTATTTACAGATATGATATCAAGGCTAATAAATAAAGATATAGGGATGTAAGTAAATTGTAGTGATGAAGTTAATCAGCAGGAGAATTAAAATAGGAAAATTTAAAAGTACGTCTTTCTGAGGAGTAGGAAAATTATGGCTAAAAACTGTTGCTTTTTATTATAATCCAGAATTACTTTATATTTTTTCATGTGCATGTACCACTTCCATACAACTTTTTAAAACTTAAACTTGGGTAAAAGAATTTCATTTTAGCATAAATATGGGGCACAAACATTTCCTTTATAAAGAAATGATTATTTTTTAAAATCCATTCTTTCTATATCAAACTGAAATGTCAACTAATTTTTTTATTTGTTTAATTCTCTAGAATCCAAGTATCAAAAAAGAAAGCAAGAAATTTGAATCGTGACAGAGGAAGACTGTAGCTCATATTGGCTTAGGGAAAAACACACACATGTAATTCATTGAACAGAAGTGCCTGTTTTCGAAACACTGGTTGTCCAGGGTTAAAGTTTGTCATTGTTTCTGCATAGAAACTGACATCCAGAGTCCATCAGACATTATCTTTGTTCTTGGCCTTTCTCGGTTAATTTTTTTCACAGGGCTCAGTAGTTTCTTCTATAGATTTCAAATATTTAATCATAATATATAACAAAGACTTCAAAATGTAGATCTTCAGATTACTAAGATTGATCTGTGCACCTTTGTATCTATGCAACATTTCCTCATATATGTTTACATGTACTTATAAGTAAATCTAATGAAGTATGATAATAAATTTTTTTTTCATAATCACCATTATGTTCTGTTTTGAAACATTAGAAATTAGAATAAGAAACATTAAAATATCAAAAACATGTCTATCCCGGTTTTGCTACATCTGTGAAAATCTGTGGCTCTCATCTCCAACTGCAGGCAGGATTGAGAGGTGCTCCATGCTACTGCCTCACTGGACCACCTGGCAGGTACTGCTGAGGCCTACTTAATGAGTGACCACACTCAATGAGTGATCATGATGGAGGTATGGCTCAGTTTATTTGGGCTGCTGTAACAGAATTCCATAAACTGGGTAGCTTACAAAGAACAAAAATATATTTCTCACAGTTCTGAAAGCTGAGAAGTTCAAGATGAAGGTGCTGCAGATCTTGTAAAGACCCACTTTTAGGTTCATAGAACAGCACGTCCTCACTGTGTGCTCATGCGATGGAAGGAGGGAGGGTCCTCTCTGGGTCCCTTTTATAAGGTTCAGAATCTCATTCACAAGGTCTCGGCCCCAAGACTGAATCACCTCCCAAAGGCCCCACCTCTTAATAACATCACTTTGGGGGACAGAATTTCAACATACGAATTTTGCTTGGAACACAAACATTCAGACTGCACCTAAGAGTAAAGAAAGGAAAAATTTGAAGATTAGTGTCTGTGGAGGGCCCACTTTCTGATTCATATTTGGCACCTTCTACCTGTGTCCTCACGTGGTGGAAGGGAAGAATTCTGATCTCGTCAGACGTTTATAAACTCACTAATACCATTTTTGAGTGCTCTGCCCTCATAATCTAATCACCTCCCAAAGGTCCCTTCTTGGGGATTAGGCTTTAACCTACAAGTTTTGAGGAGATGCAAACATTCAGTTTACAACAGGTATGAGTGTAAGGCCTCCTTCCCCCACTGGCCTGGCCCAACTGGCTCAGAACTGCTCTGCAGTGTCAAATTCTCCCCACCCCATCGTTCTTCCTTCCCCTTCTACTTCTGCAGGTTCAGATCTGCATCTTGGTTTGGAGGTTCTTCTCACCTTCTCCCACTCTCTTGCCTTTATCCTCAGCAGATGTTTTCCCAGTAAATGTTTTTCATATCTAATCCCATCTTGGTATTTGTTTCTCAGAGAACCTTAATTTATATAACCTAAAATAAATAAATGTGAAGAGATGTACTTCTATTTAATTCCCAATTCTTTTTATCTCTATTATTCATAGATGTTTTCATATTAATTGAATATTCACTCGAATCAATTTAAATCTCAGTTCTTTAGCTTAGCTTTTCCTTTCAAAATAAAACCTTGAGGCTTTAAATTAGAACTGGTGTTTTTGCTGGGGAAATAATTCAAAAGTACTTTAGACTGAGAGTATTTGTGATGACAAAGTGCAAGAACTAGAAAAATACAATTAAAATAAACATTTTAAAATCACTTTCATTGATTCAATAGATAAGTTTCCTAAAAGTATTACAGTAGCAGCAGATTTTCACAGATATTAGAGTCTCAGGTCTTTGTTCCTATATGCAGTATAAGGGTTTTCAGGGTTTTTCTGCCTCTTTGGTGGGGATGCTGACCATTCATTTAATAATCAGTTCACTTATTCATTAACCAGATGTGTGTGGAATATTTTGCCAGTGGGTAGGCTCTATGCTGAGTGTATTTCTCAAGTATTTATTAGATCCTAAATACAGCTAACCTTTGCCTTGTGTTGAATTTGACATTTGGAACACAGATTTAAGTAAATGTCAGAGTTCCACTCCAAAGATGAAGTGATTTCCTCTATTTGAAACTGTTTGTCCTTTTTGGTTCTGCACAGCTCAGTCAAAAGACATTTATACAAACTTCTAGTGGCTGATTCCTATAACCAAATTAACCACAAAACTCTACAAGAACAGGATATGATTCATACCTTGCTCAATGTCTTCATTTCTGTCAGTTTGTACAATTTTTTTCTTTTACTAGTGTTGGATGGATTAACTCTAATGTCAGCAACAACATTTTATATGTATGCACACCTTTCTTCCTGCCTCCGCTCCTGTGCCTGCCATATCAAAGCCTCTGCAGTGCTCTGTAACAGTCTTCTCTGGCCAGCACTGTCACCACTTTTCCCAATGTCCCCCAGTCTTTTTTGCATGCCTGTTCTCCTTTCCTGGCTCCCCTTTGACAATCACCATTTTTTTGGTACCTCTCCTCATCCCAAATTTTATGTTTCACTGTCCAGAGATGCAAAACTTCCAGATGCTAAAGGAAAACTTCTTTAATCAAGGGACCATACTTTTCCTTCCCAGTTATCCCATGGATAGATCTCTTTCCAATAAAATTATTACCTTTTATGTTTTTGAATTTTCATTTTTAATGATTTCTACTCTTGCTCTGAGAAATTGATTAAAAATTTTGCAATAGGCTGGCATGGTGGCTCATGCCTGTAATCCCAGCACTTTGGGAGGTTGAGGTGGGTGGATCACCTGAGTTTGAGATCAGCCTGACCAACACAGCAAAATCCCATCTCTACTAAAAGCACAAAATTAGCCGAGCGCAGTGGTGCATTCCTGTACTCCTACTACTCGGGAGGCTGAAGCAGGACAATCTCTTGAACAGGGGAGGTGGAGGTTGCAGTGAGCGGAGATCGTGCCACTGCACTCCAGCCTGGGCAACAAGAGTGAGGCTCTATCTCAAAAAAAAAAAAAAAAAAAAAAAAAAATTTTGCAATAAATAATTTCAGAAGATATTTTAGATACTTGGAGCCCATTTTTAGAAACATAATATAATTTTATATTTAATTATATATTCATATTTTAAAGAAGTGTGATAGAGTGTTTAATAGATACATTCAAGCATAAATATATACTAGGATAAAAATTCCTATGGCAAATTGGATTAAAATATAATTTCATTGAGAAAAATAATAAGCCTTTTCAATATTAAAAATAATTCGTTCATATACTGAATGATAGGTTAATCACATAATTATTGTTATATTTATAATCCTTTTGGCTGTCTTTTTAAAAAATATAATAGTTGTATTTAAAATGGAAATAATATCCTTTTTAGCTATGGAAATATATGACACAAATTTTAGATTCTAACTTTTAAAATGTATATGAAAATACCTAGTTTTGAAAATCACCTTAGCAAGTGTCATTATCTGTTCAGATGCTATCACAAAATATCTTAGACTGGGTGGCTTATAAACAACAGAAATTTATTTCTCACAGATCCAGAAGCCGGGAAATCCGAGATCAAGGTAGTGCAGATCTTGTAGACTCACTTTCAGGTTCATAGATCAGCACCTCCTCACTGTCTCTTCATGTGATGGAAGGAAGCTCTCTCTTGGGCCTCTTTTACAAAGGCACAACTTCATTGATGAGGGCTCTGCTGCAGACCGAATAGCTTCCCAAAGACACGACTTCTTAAATACCATCACCTCAGGCGTTAGGATTTCAACATATGAATTTCGGGGTGATGCAAACATTCAGATCAGAGCAGGGAGTAAAGGACTGAAAAATGTGAAGATCCACAAGTCTCAAATCACAGCTTATCAATGCTTATGAGTATCACAGTTTAATTTTGCCTGTTTTTTTAAAAATTTTTAAATTTTTTATTTTTTGATAAGGGCTTCCTTCCTCCCTTCTAACAAAGTAATTTTTCTTTACCCAAGACTCTAACAACCATTCAACCATTCTTAGGAAAATATTTTTACATTTTTTTCTTAAAGACAGACTCATCACTCATTGGCAAATTTGTTTTTTGTTTGTTTATTTTTAATTTTTGTGGGTACATAGTAGGTATATATATTTATGGTGTACATGAGATGTTTTGAAGCTGGCATACAATGTGAAATAAGCACACCATGGTACATGGTGTATCCACTCCTCAAGTAAGATGATCCCCCTTGCACGGGTAATACTTTTGCTCTACATGCTCGCTTCTTCATGTCAGGATAATGCCTTCAAATTGCCCCCTGCCCACCCCAGTAATTTGAGGTCACTTCATTGCCTTGAACAGCACATAGGAGGTATCAGGTTTCCAAACTAGTTGAGAAGGAACTCCGAATCTCACTTGTAGGGAGCCAGAGGATTTCATCAAAGGGAAGCTGTGACCTGCAGATGAGCCACTTTCTGGGGGTAAGGAAAAAACCCTCCTCATCACTCTAATATTCTAACCTTATTTGAGCTTCCCAACACACCATTTTCCTGAAAAATCTTCTGTCAAATGTTGCCAATCACTTATTAAGTATTAAATTTAAAGAATACACTTTGAATGTGTATCTCATTTGAACTCTCTACAGTATTTGACAAGCATGACAATTTCTTCTTTGAAATCTGGGCTTCCATCACACCTCTGTTTTAGGGTACCTGCTACTTTTCCCACTACTTTCTCTCAAGCTCCTTCATGTGCAGTTCCTTCTCTGTGTGCTCCAAAACTCTGCTTTTCTTACTCTGAACACTGTCTTTGATAATCACACTCGCTGTCTGGCCTTCGGTTACCAACAGGATGTTAACACAGCTTACATCTATGTTGTCAGCTTAGGTCTTTCAGCTGAGCTTCCTTTGAATCTTACAGCCTACACTCAATAGGGCTCTTTGTTTTGATGTCAATTAATGTTTTTATTAAATGTGAGTAAAATTGTTACTCCAGAAAGATATATGATGTATATCCCATGACTTTGCATATACTCTAACACAGAATCTCAAAACCTGTAGGGACATACATCTTGTTAACTAAGCATAGGAAATCTAGCCACAGTCAAGTTATTCACTCCTCAGCATTAGAACACTTCTTTAGCCAGTTAGACCACTTTTCTCTCCCATATAGCTATTCTCCATCTCTTTTCTAAGCTTCTGCTAGTCAGTCTCCCCACCTAAAATGCTATTCTTTCTGTTTTTATATTCAAATGATCCCTCTTCTTTTAGGAAATGATGCCCCTTCTTTTAGGGGTTGACTTAGTCTTTACACATTCAGTGAAGTCTTTCTTAATTATTCTAATACCCATTTATCATACCTTTCTAGAACTCAAATTGAATGTATTATGCATACAAATTCATTTGAACATTAAGTCAAATACAGTTTTAAACTTATATATACCAACTTTAAGCATATATTTTTTGATTTTGCAACTACAATACAATTATAGGCTGAATAAGTTTGCGTCCCTTACATTTTATGCATTGAAATCCTACTCTCAATGTGATGTATTAGAAGATAGGGCCTTCAAAAGGTGATTACGTCATGGGAGTAGAGCCCTCATGAATGGGAGTGGGAATGGGAATGGGATTAGTGCCCTTTTAAGCATTCCAATTGCTTAACTTTGCTCTCTGTCATGTAAGGATACAACAAGAAGTCAGTATTCTATAACCTGAAAGAGGACCCTCACTGGAACCCAACCATGCTAGCAACCTGATCTCAGACCTCCAGTATACTGATTGTGAGAAATATATTTCAGTTTTTTATGAGCTATCCAATCTATAGTAATTTGGTATAGCAGCCTGAACTAACTAGACAAATTCCTAAGCTTTTATGGTATGAAATTCTTTATTGGCTAACTTTTAATGCCTAGAACAATGTTATGAACATAGTAATATTTAACAAGTATTTGTTAAATGAATAGCTTAAAAAAGGCACTCATTTTCAAAGTCAGAGTATATCAAATATTGTTCGAATGACAATTGATAATAGTTAAAATGTTGAGGAAACAGGAGATTTATTTTAACTTAAGAGTCCCAGAGCCACTGTTATATTTTTCAGGAATAAGCATTCACTTATGAGGTAGGATTTGAAATATATTTTCTTGTCCAAATATATATGCCTTAAAGCTTCTGTTTGTGTGCTTATACTTATCATATTAACTATTCCTTGGAGTTAACAAAGCCCAAATAAAATTTGGAAGAATATTTTGGATTAAATTTCTTTATCAGGTTAGGCAGACCTCAAGAGGATATTGGAATGGACAGAGATGAGGAAAAGAAGTGGAGGGAAAAGTTTAGAGCCTGCAGCTACAGGGAAGGCAATGTCAGGGAAATACTTCGGGCATCAAAGATGTATGATAGAATTGCTGAATATGTGACACAAAGTGTGGGCTGCCAAAAGCAGTAGATACAGAAAGCAGCTCATATCTCTACTAGAGGGATGAGCTTTGTGCAAGGTAACTTTTGTTGCTTGAATATTGAGTAGGGGCTTACAGTTAGTAAAATATCTTCAGTTGTAGAATAAAGTTGTCACCTTGAGCAAAATGTTCTATCAAGTATCTAAGTGCCTTGCGTAGTTAGTTACTCCACCAAAACCATATTTCTTTGGGTATTTTAACTTTTGTTTAATTATTGTTTAAGCAAAAACAAAAGAAGGTAGATTAAGAAGAAGTCAAAAATGGAACAAAGTAAAAGGAGAATAGGAATGTGTACATGGTGAGCATTTGTTTGACTGGTGCAATGTAGGTCTGGAAATGCTTATTTTATATATTTTCACAATAAGAGAGTTATAAGTACCCTCATTTCTCCAAAAAGAAACTGAAATTTAGCAAAATTATGTAAACAGTCCTGTGTCACTTGGTTATTAAGAGTGAAATCTGGTATTTGACCTGAGATGTCTATAACACCAGTGCTCATGCTATTTTACAAAATTCTAAATGAGCAAAGACAAAAATACCATGAGGGCTTAGATTATTTTTCATCATGCCAATAGACATTTTTACATGATGTAAGATTCCCTAATACAGCAGGATAGGTTTATGAGCTGTAAGTAACAGAAATTAATTTTAGAGTCAGTATCTTAGTTTGGATCCCAGAATCAGACTTTGAGACACGATTTATATGCAAATAATTCATTTGGGAGGTGGTCCCATAAACATAAGTAGAGGAGTGGTGAAGCGATAAAGAAAAGGGAAGGAAGCCAATAAAAGTGCATCATCAAACAGGTTACTATAGTGGGCAACTATAGCTTAGTCCTACAAGCTTATTACCCCTGAGGGGAGAGAGTTGCATCATATGAACCAAATCTTGGCAGTTAATGATTAAAAGCCACTCCTGTGGAACCTTAATTCCCCAGCATTTCCAGCCTGCTTTATGCACAGGTGGAGAGAGCTCCAGTAGCCAGAGCAAGCCCTCAGGCAAAGAGAAGTTAATGATATTTGGAAGTCTATTGGCAGGTATTAAAAAGGCAAGGGGTATGGGGATAAAGAACTCATCTGCTACATTAAAAAATTAAGATGTTAAAACTATGTTAGGCACCTTTGAGAAAATATATTCTCTTTAACAAATTGTGTTCAGATAACTGGATAGCTACATGTAATAAAATAATATCTGACCCCTATTTATACACAAAAATAAATCAATCAAAATGGTTTAAAAATTTCAATGTAAGAATCGAAACTGTTAAACTCCTAGAGGAAAATGGGAGAAAAGCTTCATGACATTGGATTTGGCAATGATTTCTTGGATATGACACTAAAAGCATAAGAAACAGAAGCAAAAATAGACAAATGAGACTACATCAAATAAAAAGCTTCTATATAGTATAGGATGCAATCAAGAGTGAAAAGATAACCTGTGGAGTGGGAGAAATATTTGCAAACCATATATCTAATAAGGAGTTTTTATCGAAAATATATAAGGAACTCCTACAACTCAATAACAAAGAAACAAATAACCTTATTTTGAAAATGGGCAAAGGACTGGCATAAATATTTATCCTCCTGAGAAGACATATAAATAGCCTATAGGTATATGAAAAGATGATCAGCATTATTAATAATCTATGCTCAACATTATTAATAGTCAGAAAAAAAAGTAAATCAAAACAAAATATTACTTTATACCTATTAGAATGGCTATTATTAAAAAACAAGATAAGTATTGGCAAATGTGTGAAGAAATTGGAACCTCGTACCCTGCTAGTAGGAATGAAAAGTGGTGAAACTGCTATAAAAAGCAATAGGAGATATGGTGTTTCCTAGCATATTAAAAATGGAACTACCATATGATCCAGCAATCTCACTTCTGGGTATGTATCACAAAGAATTGAAATCAGGATCTTAAAGATACATCTGTAATCCCATGTTCATTGCAGCATTTCTCACAATAGCTAAGGTATTGAAACATTTATGTACGTTAACACCCATTTATATATAAATAGATAAGGAAAATGTGCCATATACACAGGATGGAATATTATTCAGTCTTAAAAAATAAGGAAATCCTGCCATATGCTACAAGAAGGATAAATCTGGAGAACATTACACTAAGTGAAAAAAACTAGTCACAGAAATAAACCAGTCACAGAAATACTGCATAATTCCAACTATATGATGTACCTAAAATAATCTAACTCATAGAAACAAGAGAATAGAATGGTGGTTTTCAGGAACTGGAAGGAGTTAGAGGGTAGTTAAAGTTCAATGAGTATATAGTTTAGTTATGCAAGATGAGTAAATTTAACGATCTGCTGTATACCACTGTACTTATAGTTAACGATATATTGCACACTTAAAATTTTGATAAGAGAGTGTATCTCAGGTTGTGTTTTTACCACTACACACACACACAAACACACACACTGTATTAGTCTGCTCTCATGCTGCTAATAAAGACATACCCGAGACTGGGTAATTTATAAAGGAAAGAGGTTTAATGGACTCAGTTCTACATGGTGGGGGAGGCCTCATAATCATGGTGAAAGGTAAAGGAGAAGAAAAGTCATGTCTTACATAGTGGCAGGCAAGGTAGCTTGTTCAGGGGAACTCACCTTTATAAAACCATCAGATATTATGAGACTTAATCACTACCACAATAATAGCATGAGAAAGCTCTGCCCCCATGATTCAATTATCTTCCACTGGGTCCCTTCCATGACACATGGGAATTTGGGGAGGTACAATTCAATATGAAATTTGGGTAGGGACACAGCCAAACCATATCATGCACATATTAGTTTGTGGGTGGAATCATCATCATGCCAGGAGAAACAGACTCCAAGTTACATAGTCTAGAAAATTTCTCCACACTCTTTATGAAGACATTTTTTGATGCATAATGGCCAACTCCCACAAAGCAGTAAAAGCTCCAGCTTGCACCTCAGCATAGTTAACCCTGAGCATACAACATTCACATTAGCATTCCTGTTCTGGCTGCTCTTGGCATTTAAACTTGTTTTAATTTTCCCCTTTACCAGAGGGTTTCTTTAGTCCATCATCTTCAAAAATGCTTATGTCTTGGGTGGTTTCATCTGATTTGCAAAGCCTGGTGGTTTTGCCTGAATCCTAGTTGCAAGGGGTATAAGGAATTTTAACTTCCATGGTGAAAAGTACACTCTTTCCAGTCAAACTCATCAAAACTCACAAGGTTGTGGGAGGTAAGTCTGTAAGCATGGGAAGTTAAGAGACTGATCCTCCATAAAGAAATAATAAATATCCATGATATATAGTTAATATATTTTAATCCACAATTTAATTTTTTTAAAAAATAAATTCCCAGAAATCAGCTGGGCATCAAGGCTTTCGATCAGAAAGTGTAAAAGCAGTGTTTGATTGAAGGTCTCAGCTTTAATTGAAGAGGCACACTGATTCCTTCATTCTTGGTCTTATCTCCGTTTTTCTTTAATTTTCAGGGCCATTGTTGTTTTTCTGGGTCAAAATTTTAACTCTCCCGGCTTTTTTCTTTACTTTTCTTTTTCTGTGTAAGAAACTTTGCTGTAAGAAGTCTTTCTCCAAATGCATCCCTAGGGCACTATTAAAAGCTGAGAGAGGAAGGCTCCTCTCCCCTCTGTTCAATCTGTGAGTCACTCACTCACTCATTATACGCGTCATAAGCCTAAGCCTAAGCCTACCCATAACTCTGTGAAGGCAATTCATTTTGACAATGCTACACTATGCACCAAGAACTATTTGAGGCAAAGAAAGAGGTAAAATATGAAGATAAGAAGAAACTGGCCTCAAGGGAGTTTATAATCTCATAGAGTGCATAAACTAGACAAGTATATAAACAACTGTGTTACAAGGATATAAGCAAGGAAAAGGATGATTACTATGGCAATATGGAGAGAGACAAATGAACCTCCATTTAGGACTGGGTCAGGGAAAGGTTAGGGCATTTGAAAAGCTACTTCTTGATGTTTGGAAAGGGTTTGGACAAATGGAGTTAAGATGTGACAGGAATATCTTCTGAAGAAACCAAATAAGGAAAATATGGATTATATTTGACAATTATTAAATAGCCTAATTTGCTCAGAATAAACACTGTCTATAGAATAATAGGAGGAGACACAGACAAGCAGCATGTGAATAGTCCCCTGGTGAAAAGTATGAATCATGGAGATCTCAAAAGAGAAAATGGGACCCAAGTTGGGTATTAAGCTTTGTATTTCTTCTCATGTTGAACAAAGTACCTACTCTTTGACCTTCTATTGGCATTTAACTCATTACATTTTAATAAGAAATATAGTATTAGAAATCATTCTCTTTAGACCAATTCCACATTCAGAGATTAAAAAGTGTATGCATGTACCAAATGTTGAATAGACATTATTTTACTGAACTGAGAAACTGATCTTTCTTTATACTCTAGTTTAACATCTTTCTGAATATCCCAGTTTTATAGTGACAAGCACCTTGGATATAATGAGCCAGACAGAACTATTCTGAAAGGCACAGTATAACAAAGCTTCAAGAGTGTCTCTAACCCTCTTTCTCTTTTGATTTCTGCCAGAACTCAGTGGTTAAAATAATGCCATTATACCAGTTTCCAATAAGCATGACAAACTGTTCTAATTAAGCCATTTAAAACAACAATTTTATTCCAAACATATGTGCAACCAAATGTGTTTTTAAATTAATTTTTCCTTGCTCTTTTGTACAAATTAGGATTTTCATAATTGTAAGTGTGTAAAATGAAAATATTAGAAGCCACACTTTCTGACAACATAAATTCTTGACTTATTAAATTTTACACCAGTATTACATGTTAAAAAAACAGTACTTCTGAAACAACAAAAATCTTAACTAATTTATGAATGTTACAAAATAAAAATATGATATTATAAAAGTAGAAGTATAAGAATGATCTTGATAGCACATCTGTGCTTTAGATAACATTAGATTAATTTGAGAGTATTTTTCCTCCAAATGGAGTTTAAAAGGTTTTTAATTCTTCACTCACCTTATCACACATTTAAACATGCATATATAAGCTTAGTGTCATTGCTTTAGTGCTATACAATTATTTACACAAACTTAAAAATGTTCCATATTTCCTGTTTATCACTTATGATTATATCCATATGCCACAAAGGTCTAAACTCAGAATAATTTGGGAATAAGTACTTTCTAAAAATTATGAATTTTGCAAAGGCATGAAGAACAAAATTCAAAGAATTTGGTTTATACCTTCATAATTTGTAGCAATGCAAACAAAGCCAGAGCTGTAATTTTATTTATGTTTTACAGTTCATTTTCTCTGGAATACCACTGCTATCAACCTATGCCAGAATCTCTGTCTTGAACTATTACTATGACCTGCTGAAATATCTTCCTGACAATCATTACTTTCCCACTTCAATCTGTTTTTACAAGGTAGTCTGAGTTATCTTTGAAACTTGAGTATCTGGTAATAGCACTTCACTTATTTAAACTTTCCATGGCTTCTTATTGCTCTTGGAATAAGTAGAAAATTATTAACATGGTCTCGAAGGATCTGCATAATGTAAACCTTGTCCAAACCTCTATCCTCTACCCAGATCCCACTAAAAATAACTGTTTTGGTGGAATATTTATTCCTCAGTTTTTCAAATATGCTCTTCTTTTTATAGAATGCTTTCCTGCTCCTCCATTTTATAGTGATTAAATAGCTTTCAAGTTATAGAACTGATACAGTTTGCCTGTATCCCTACCCAAATCTCAGCTTGAACTTGTAGTTGGCATAATCCCCATGTGTTGTGGAAGAGACCCAGTGAAAGGTAATTGAATCATGGGGGTTGTTACCTTCATGCTGTTCTTGTGATGGTGAGTGAGTTCTCACAAGATGTGATGGTTTTATAATGGGCTTTTCCCCTTCTTCACTCTGCACTTCCTCTTGCTGCCACCATGTGAAGAAGGACATGTTTGCCTCCCCTTCCACCATGATTATAAGTTTTCTGAGGCCTTCCCAACTATGCTAAACTGTGAGTCAATTAAACCTCTTTCTTTATAAATTAACCAGTCTCAAGTGTGTCTTTATTAGCAGCATGAGAACAAACTAATACAGTAAATTGGTACCACAGAGAGTGGGGTGCTGCTATAAAGATACCTGAAAATGCAGAAACAACTTTGGAACTAAGTAACAGGCAGAGGTTGAACCAGTTTGGAGTGCTCTGAAGAAGACAGAAAATGTGGGGAAGTTTGGAACTTCCTAGAAAACTAGAGATCTCAGAAGACAAGAAGATGTGGGAAAGTTTGGAACTTCTGGACACTTGTTGAATGGCTTTGACCAAAATGCTTATAGGGATATGGACAATGAAGTCCATGCTGAAGTGCTCTCAGATGGAGATGAAGAACCTGTTGGGAACTGGAGTAAACGTCACTCTTACTATGCAAAGAGAATGGTGGCATTTTGCCCTTGCCCTAGAGATCTGTGGAACTTTGAACATGAGAAGGATGATTTGTCGTATCTGGCAGAAGAAATGTCTAAGCAGCAAAGGGTTCAAGAGGAAGCAAAGCATAAACGTTTGGAAAATTTGCAGCCTGACAATGAAATAGAAAAGTGAAACCTATTTTCTGGGGAGAAATTCAAGTCAGCTTCAGAAATTTGCATAAGCAATGAGGATCTGAATGGTAATCACCAAGACAATGAGAAAAATATCTCCAGAGCATGTCAGGGACCTTCTTGGGAGTCCATCCCATCACAGGCCCAGAAGCCTAGGAGGAATAAATGGTTTCATGGCCCAGGCCCAGGGCCCCTCTACTGTGTGTAACCTAAAGACTTCATGTCTTGTGTCCCATCAGCACAAGCCATGCCTAAAATAAACCAAGACACAGCTAGGCCATGGCTTCAGAGGGTGCAAGCCACAAGCCTTGACATCTTCCACATGATGTTGAGCCTACAGGTGCACCAAAGTCAAAAGTTGAGGTTTTCGAACCTCTGCCTAGATTTCAGAGGATGTATGGAAATGCCTGATTGTCCAGGCAGAACTTTGCTGCAGGCAGAAACCTCATGGAGAACCTCTGGTAGGGGAGTGTAGAAGGAAAATGTGGGGTTGGAGCCTGCACACAGAGTCCTCACTGGGGCACTGCCTAGTGGGGCTGTGAGAAGAAGGCCTCTGTACTGCAGACCCCAAAATGGTAGATCTACTGACAGCCTGCACTGTGTATCTGGAAAAGCCTCAGACATGACACCAGACTGTGAAAGCAGCCAGGAGGGCGACTGTACCCTGCGAAACCATGGCACAGATCTTCCCAAGGCTATAGGAGCCCACCTCTTGCATCAACATGACCTGGATTTGAGACATGGAGTCAAAGGAGATCATTTTGCAACTTTAAGGTTTAATGACTGCCCTATTGGATTTTGGACTTGCACGTGGCCTGTACACCCTATGTTTTGGCTAATTTCCCCCATTTGAAACAGGTGTATCTACCCAATGCCTGTGCCCTTCATTGTATCTAGGAAGTAACTAACTTGCTTTTGGTCTTACAGGCTCCTAGGTGGAAGGTAATCGCCTTGCCTCAGATGAATCTTTGGACTTGGACTTTTAAGTCAATGCTAAAATGAGTTAAGATTTTAGGGTAGTGTTGGGAAGGCATGACTGTGCTTTGAAATGTGAGGACATGAGATTTGGAAGGGGGTAGGGGTGGAATAATATGGTTTGGCTGTGTTCTCACCCAAATCTCATCTCGAATTGTAGTTACATAATCCCTATTTGTCATGGGAGGGAGCCTTTGGGAGGTAATGAAATCATGGAGTAGGTTACCTCCATGTTGTTCTCATGATAGTGAATGAGTTCTCAGAAGATCTGGTGGTTTTATGAGGGGCTTTCCCCCATCTTTTCTCTGCACTTCCTCTTGCTGTTGCCATATTAAAAAGGATGTGTTTACTTCCCCTTCTGCCATGATTGTAAGTTTCCTGAGGCCTCACTAGCCATGCTGACCTGTGAGTCAATTAACCCTCTTTCCTTTATAAAATATTACCCATTCTCAGATATAACTTTAGTAGCAGCATGAGAATGGACTAATACAATAACAAAACATACTGCATTTCAACCTGGGTCTCTTCTGTTATTATAGCCTCACATAGAGCCACATTCTTTCCATTTATATGGTTTACTTAGTAAATAGTAATAATTTATGTACCTATTTGAATAAAATGTGTCTCCCAACTACACTGTTCATGAAGGAAAGGATTATACATAATTTTGAGCACAATTTTATCTTTAGGGAGTAGAAAAATACCTGTCGTTTATTGATAAATTGAATAAATTACTAAAAATAAAAGCAAGCAGTAAACTGAGTCCAGCAAAGCATAAAAATAATTCTATACCAGGACCAAGTGGGATTTATCACAGGAAGGCAAAGTTGCTTTAACATCTAAAAATCAAATACAAAAAAGCCCACCATATTAATAAGTACAAAAAAAAACACATGATTATCTCAAATGATTCAGAAAAAATACTTGACAAAATC
>NW_012101266.1:1057920-1082794 GCF_000951045.1 Mandrillus leucophaeus | reverse complement strand
GAGAATCACTTAAACCAGGGAGGCGGAGGTTGCAATGAGCCGAGATTACACCACTGCACCCAACTTGGGTGACAGAGTGGGACTTCATCTCAAAAATAAAAAAAATAAATGAAAAATAACAATATCCAGGTTGAAAAATAATAAATAAAATTAGTTATTTTCTTATATGACATGCACTTACATAGATAAATCCTAAGTAATCTATGAAAAGTTATTAGAACTGATAAATAAATTCAATAAGATTTCACGATAAAAGATCAACACAAAAATATGAGTATTTTTATATGATAACAATGAGTATTCCAGAAATAAAATTAAGGAAATAATTTTTATCTGAAATAGCATCAAGAACAAAAGGCTTAGTAATGAATTTAATAAAAGAAGTACAATACTTATGCAATGTAAGCTACAAAAGAATAAATTAATGAAAATACAAATAAGTTGAAAGACGTACTATGATATCCTGGATCAGAACATAATGTTCTCATGGATTAGAAAACATAATATTGTGAAGATGGCAACACTGCCAACTTCATCTAAAAAGTTGATGCATTCCCTATCTGAATGCTAAATGCCAGGTTGGTGTTTTTTGTAGAAACTGACAGTCTGGCCATAAAATTTATATAGAAATGCAAGGGATCCAGAATAACCAAAACAAAATTTTTAAAAAGTTGGAGAACTAACACATCCTCATTTCAAAATTTACTATAAAGCTACAGTAATCAAAAAAGTATAGTACTGGCATTAGGAGAGATTATATATCAATGGAAAAGAATTGACAGCCAAGAAATTAATCTTTACACTTATAGTCAGATGATTTTCAACAAGGATGTCAAGACAATTAAATGGAAAAAAATACTCTTTTCAATGAATGTTGCTGAGTCAACTGAATATCCACATGCAAAAGAATGAAGTTGAATTCTCACCTCAATCATACACAAAATTAACTCAAACTGGATCATAGACTTAAATGTAAGATTTTAACATTTAAACTGTAAACTACTTAGAAGAAAATATGAGAGTAAACATCCTTAACTATTGATTAGGCAATGTTTTCTTAGAAAGGATAACAAAAACATAATAAAAATAGATAAATTGAATAACATAAAAATTTTTAATGTTCATTATGTGTTTCAATAACACCATCAAGTGAGTGAAAGATAATCTGCAGAATGAGAAAAATGTTTACAAATCATATATCTGATTAAATACTTGTATCCAGACTATATAATGAACTCTTACAACTCAGTAATAAAAATACAAATAACCCAATTAAAAGTAGAAAAAGGATCAAATAGATATTTTCCAAAGAAGATATGCAAATGCTCAATAAGCATATGAAAAGATACTCATCATTACTCATTAGTGAAATACAAATTAAAATCACAATGGATACCATTTTACTACGGATATAATAAAAAAGACATACAATAACAAGTGTTGGCAAGGATGTGGAGAATTAGAATCTGCAGACCTTGCTGGTAATGATGTAAAATCACCAAAGTGCAGCCACTTTGGAGATCAGCAATTCTTTCAAAAATGTAAATATAGAGTAATCATGTGACTCAATTACTCTTCCCAAAAGTGAAAACATGTATCCATACAAAACATCTGCATGAATCTTCATGGCATTATTATTCAAAATAGCAAAAAGTGGAAAAAATGCAAATATCAACAAAAGAATAGATAAGTACTAAGAAGCATATTGAAACACTAGAACATTATTTGTTAAATAAACGAAATATTAATACATGCTATACCTAGATGATTCTTGAAAACATTATACTAAGTTACAGAAGCCAGTAACAAATGCCACATACTGTATTACTGAATATTAAATGTCCAGAATAGGCAAATCTGTGGAGGAAATCTGATTAGAGGTTGGTGAGGGATAGGGATGCTGTGGGGAGGCAATAGATATGGAGCTGATTTTAGGTGGGAAGAAAATGTTCTAAATTTAGATTATGGTAATGGTTTCACAACCCTATAAAATATTTTAAAACATTAAAGTTTATACTTTAAATTGGTGAATTGTATGGTATATGAATTATTTCTCAACAAAGATGTTCAAGAGAGATTGAATGAACAAATTAATACACAAAAAATGGTAAACATTGAAGATATTTAGAAATAAATATATTAATATGTTAAAGTTTGTTGTATGCTTAATGAAAGAAAATGTAAACTATTCTAATTGCTATGTTAATTAGATATTTCCAACCATTTCTAATGCAGGCTCTATGGAGGCCACTAGCAAACAACAGTTTGAATGTGTAACCTGTTTGTATCGTTCCTAAAACAGTCTGTGGTTTTTATTTCCCAACGTTGAAGCAGGGCTTGATTTTTCATCTTAGCCCTCCGACTTTACTTTTTAAAAATCTTTATATTTATTTACTGATCTCTGAAAAAGATTGAGAAGCCTTCTGACTTCAAGTCTACTACCACATCATTAGTGAGATGTGTGTAGATTTCAGTTAAAAAAAAAAGGTGGGGGGAGTCATATTTAGGAGAGGAGATAATAAGTGTTAATAAAAAATTCCATGTGGAAAATATTTTAATAAATATCTCATTTGGCACTTCAATCCTCCCATAAATTTCTTCTTCACCTGTCACATGTTTTTCACCTCTCTGTCAACTTTCCTTCCACAGTCTAAACCTATTTTTTTCCTGCCCAATTGCTTATTCAGAATTTCTTGGTGTTATTACAGTGCCAGCTCACCCATAGCCCTGGACATATAGCTTCTCTCTTAGTCAGTCTTGCTCTGTTATAACAGAATTCTATAGACTGGATAATTTGTAAAGAAAAGAAGTGTATTTCTTACCATTTTGGGGACTGAGAATTCCAAAAGCATGGTACTTACATCTGGTGAGAGCTTTCATGCTGCAATATCCCATGGCAAAAGAGCAGAAGGGAAAGCAAGCACATGCAAGAGGGCAGAACATCAGTGACTGGCCTCACTTTTATAACTACCCTGTCATATGATAACCAACTCATTCCTGTGATAACAACACTAGTCTATTCATGAGGGTGGAGCCCTCATGACTTAATCACTTTTTAAAGACTCCACCTCCAAATACCATCATAGTGGCCATTAAATTTCAACATGAGTTTTGGAGGGGACATTCAAATCATAGCAGCTTCCAAGTTTATCATGTTTTACCTCAATAAAACTATTGGTATTTTGTTACTATGCAAACACACACAGAAAATTTTTTTTTCTACATGTAGATCCTTATAAATAAATTAATGAATATTGTTAAGGTATTTTGAAAGACTGAATTTATTAATATGAACAATTAACATGTTCATGGTACAAAAATTTTGCAATTTAACCAGTTTTATTTACTAATATTTATTTATTAACACTGTGTGTCAGATATCATGGTAGATGCTGAGTATATCCAAATATTGAAGTCATAGTCCTTGCACATAATTGAAATTCACAATTCAGCTCTTTCACAAGCATGATCTGCATTTACATCCCCCCAACTGTGAAAGGAAACTAAAGCAATATGAGAAAATTAAGGCTCTGAAAGATCTTGATGAGTCATGCAACTACTGTCCAGATTTGTACTCACAGTTTCTAATAATAAATGTGTGGGTTTTTTTTTTAATTGGGCCAGTGAATCACACTGACTATAAAAGTTTGCATACATTATCTTATTTAGGTTTCATATAATCCATTTTTGGATTCAGAAACATTTAATCAGTATATCTTGGATAGGTATCATTAACCCCTGTATCTATCAGGCCAGCTCATGTTTTTGCATCTATGTATTACCTTCATTCCTCCTGCCATAGCTACTTCGTTAATGAACTCAAGCAAAATCTGAGATGGTTGTATAAGAAAAGCTAATTGATATCAACAGAGTGGTTTATTTTGTTAATTACTGACCATATCCTCAGCAGCTGGATGAAAAATCAGATAGGACGGTTTCTCCCAGACTGTACTCATTTCAAGAAAAACCTTTCCAAATTTTTACCAACATTCTATTCTTATTTACATAAAACAGAACCCACTATTGCTAATTGATATAGTTTGGCTGTGTAGCCACTCAGATCTCATCTTGAATTCCCACATGTTGTGAGAGGAACTCAGTAGGAGGTGATTGAATCATGGGGGTAGGTCTTTCCTGTGCTATTCTTGTGATAGTGACTAAGTTTCATGAGATCTGAGTTCTATAAGGGGCAGTTTCCCTACACAAGCTGTCTTTAATCTTATCTGCCACCATGTGAGAGGTGCCTTTCACATTCTGCCATGATTGTGAGGCCTCCCCAGCCACGTGAAACTGTATCCAATAAACCTCTTTTCTTTGTAAATTGCCCAGCCTTGGGTATGTCTTTATTAGCAGCATGAAAATGGACCAATACAGTAAATTGGTACCAGTAGAGTGGGGCACCACTGAAAAGATAACTGCAAATGTAGAAACGACGTTAGAGCTGGGTAACAGGCAGAGGTTGGAACAGTTTTCAGGGTTCAGAAGATGACAGGAAAATGCAGGAAAGTTTGGAACTTCTTAGAGACTTGTTCAATAGCTTTAACCAAAATGCTGATAATGATATGGACAATGAAACCTAGGCTGAGATGGTCTCAGATGGAGATGAGGAACTTGTTGGGAACTGGAGAAATGATGACTCTTGTTATGTTTTATCAGAGAGACTGGTGGCATTTTGCCCCTGCCCTAGAGATTTGTGGAACTTTCAACTTGAGAGAGATGATTTAGGGTATCTGCAGGAAGAAATTTCTAAGCAGCAAAGTGTAAAGATGTGACTTAGTTGCTGTTAAAGGTATTCAGTTTTCAAAGGTAAACTAAGCATAAAAGTTCAGAAAATTTGTAGCCTGACAATGTGATAGAAAAGAAAATCCCATTTTCTGGGGAGAAATTCAAACTGGCTGTGAAAATTTGCATAAGTAACAAGGAGCCAAATGTTAATCCCCAAGACAATGGAGAAAATGTCTCTGGGACATGTCAGAGGTCTTCACAGCAGCTCCTCCCAACACAAGCCTGGAGGCTCAGGAGGAAAAAATGGTTTTGTGGGCCAGGCCCAGGGTCCCTGTGCTGTGTGCAGCTAGGGACTTGGTGCCCTGTGTCCTAGCCACTCCAACTGTGGCTGGAAAAGTCCAACATAGAGCTCAGGTCATGGCTTCAGAGGGTGCAAGTCCTAAGCCTTGGCAGCTTCTACATGATGTTGAGCCTACACGTGCACAGAAGTCAATAATTGAGGTTTGGAAACCTCTGCCTAGATTTCAGAGGATGTATGAAAGTGCCTGAATGTCCAGGCAGAGGCATGCTGCAGGGGTGGGGCTGTCATGAAGAACTTCTGCTAGGGCAATGCAGATGGGAAATGTGGGGTTGGAGCCCCCTCACAGCATCCCTACAGGAGCACCACCTAGTGGAGCTATGAGAGGAAGGCTATCATCCTCCAGACCCCAGAATGGTAGATCCACTGACAGCTTGCACTGTACGCCTGGAAAAGCCACAGATGGTCAACACCAGCCCATGCAAGCAGTCAGGAAAGAGGCTGTACCCTGCAAAGCCACAGGGGTGGAGCTGCCCAAGATCATGGGATCCTACGTCTTGCATAAGTGTGACTCAGATGTGAGACATAGAGTCAAGGAGATCATTTTGGAGATTTAAGATTTGACTGGTCTGCTAGATTTTGGACTTTCATAGGGCCAGTAGTCCCTTTGTTTTGACCAATTTCTCCCATTTGGAATGGTTTTATTTACCTGTACCTTCATCGTATCTAGGAAGTAACTAACGTGCTTTTGATTTTACAGGCTCATAGGCAGAAGGGACTTGCCTTGTCTCAGATGAGATGTTGGACTGTGAACTTTTGAGTTAATAGTGAAATGAATTAAGACTTTGGGGGACTGTTGGGAAGGCATGATTGGTTTTGAAATGTGAGAACATGAGATTTGGGAGGGGCCAGGGGTGGAATGATGTGGTTTGGCTCTGTCCCCATCCAAATCTCATCTTGAATTCCCACATGTTGTGGGAGGGATCCAGTGGCAGGTAACTGAGTCATGGGGATAGGTCTTTCCCATGTTGTTATCATGATACTGAATGAGTCTCATGAGATCTGATGGTTCTATAAGGGGGAGGTTCCCTTCACAAGCTCTCTTTTCTCTTGTCTGCCACGATGTGAGAAGCGCCTTTCATCTTCCACAATGATTGTTAGGCCTCCCCAGACAAGTGGAACTGCAAGTCCAATAAACCTCTTTACTTTGTAAATTGCCCAATTTTGGGTATGTCTTTATCAGCAGCATGTAAATGGACTAATACACTAATTTGAGATAAATGAAATTAATTACAGGACATTCAACATGTGGGTAGCATTTTGGCATGATAGTTAGAGGGGCCATACTCATTTTGATGCTTTACAATGTTTCTGGGACCACATATTTTGGTTTGGGGAAAGAAGAAAATAGCACTGTATATTAATTGCTGATTCAGAATATATGCTACCCCCTGAAGAACTGTTCCAAAGCATCTCAAAGTGTATCTTCCAGCAGGTGCTGTAACTGTCTCCAATATTCTTTTCCTCTGGTAGTTTCTAATTCAGATGGTTTCTAAGTGATGAGGTACATAATGAAGACAACAAATTCTGTGACCATAAGCTCCATTGCCTTACTACTTTTGCAAGATGAGTTTCTTAATCAGAATAAATATTATAAATAAATAAATATCATGGTATTAAATATTTTATAAGATATGAATACAGTTATTACTGTTCTTAGAAGTGTAGTAGGCAAGAAAATTATAACTATATACCAAATATGTGTTTATTACAATAAGAACAAATTTCCTTCTAATGGACTTCCTAGTAGAAGGAAATCTGGTATGAGGTGGTTTGTTTCTTAATCATATAGCCATGTGGAGGGCTTGGGGCTGGAATTGTTGCTATTAAATCAGGTAAAAATTGGTGCAGAAAAGTCAACTTCAATGATGGCTAGCTTGTGCTTCTGTGTTTATGTATTACCTCTATTCCTTCTACTGTAGCCATTTGTTAATGAACTCATTATACAAATTCTGGGGTCGCTGAAGAAAAAATACTGATTGAAAGCCATACAACACTTTGTTTTGTTAACTTCATTACTGAGCATATCCTTAGAAGCTGCATAAGCTTTTTTGTAGGACAAACTTTCTGTCAAACTGAACTCATTCCAAAAGCACAACTTTCCAGTTTTTTGCCAAATCTCCATTCTTATCCCTTCCAAGTCCATGATTATCTTAATCCATTTTTAGATGATTCTCTAACATTTAAGTATAAGATGAACTTTAGTGTGTGTTATATATACATTATATTATACATTATATATATATAATTTCCAAGAAAAAATTTATATTTTGCCTATAAGGAAGTTTACTCTGTTGCTCTTTAGGGCCAAGTCCAGGTAGGGTGATAATGCAATAATAGTTCACTTCCAGAAAGTACAGCCACATTGCATAAGGTCATTTGCAAGCTAAGCTGGTGGGACTTACTATCATCTCTACCATGCACAGACACTTCAAACACTAAGGTGCTTAGTGAAACGGCCTGATGACAATGCTGTCTATGAAGAAAGCTAAAGGAAACTTGTTTCCTGTAGGTAAGTGCTGCAATTTACAATTTTCACACAAATAGAAATTGAGATCACATACCAACAGCAAATCTTATTACAGAAAGCACTGAAGGTTATATTTACAAATAAGAAAAAGTATTCAGTAAAGAAGATCTAAGGGTGCTAGATGAAAAAAATAAAAAAAGAAATTGGTAAACAACTGGGAAAATATAAAATAGCAATATTACCTAATTTGAAAATTTAACTGAAGTTATACATATAATATATAATTTTATATATAGCCTAATATGTAATCCAATTACTGAGACTGTGTAAATTCAGATATGTGCTATTTAAAGGAAATGTAATTAACAATAAGCATACAGAAAGAATGAAAAATAAAGAGAAAAGAACACACCACCTAAATACCAACCAAAGTAACGCTAGGATAGTGATATGGTTTGACTGTGTCCTCATCCAAAATCTCATCTTGAATTGTAATCTAAATTGTAATCCCGATGTGTTCAGGGAGAGACCTCCTGGGAGGTGATTAGATCATTGGGGTGGCTCTCCCATGCTGTTCTCATGATAGTGAGTTCTCACGAGATCTGATGGTTTTATAAGGAGCTTTTCCCCACTTCGCTCTGCACTTCTCTGTCCTGCTGCCATGTAAAAAGACATGTTTTCTTCCCCTTCCACCGTGATTGTTAAGTTTCTTAAGGCTTCTCCAGCCATGTGGAACTGTGAGTCAATTAAACCTCTTTCCTTTATAAATTACCCAGTCTTGGGCAGTTCTTCAGAGCAGTGTAAGAATGGACTAATGCATATGGCTATTTTAGAAATAGATAGAAATCAGAGGACTTGGAGCAAGATGACTAATAAATGCTTTCAATGATTATCCCTTCTGCGGGAATACCAAATTGTATCCACACACAAAACAATACCTTCATGAGAACCAAAAATTGAGTGAGCTCTCACAGTACCTTGTTTTAACTTCATATCACAGAAACGTATGAAGGTTGTAACTTCATGTCACAGAAAGAGGCACTGAAGAAGGTAGGAAAGACTATCTTGAATTGCAGACACCACCCATCTCCTATCCCCTGGCAGCAGCTGCATGGTGTGGAGAGAAAAATGTGTGCACTCGAGGGAGGGAGAGTGCAGTGATTGGGAGATTTTTGCGTTGGAACTCAGTGCTGCCCTGTCACAATGGAAAACACCAGACAGAACTCTGCTGATGCCAATGGAGGGAGCACTTAGATCAGCCTTAGCTAGAGAAAACTTGCCCATCACAGCAGCTGGAACCTGAGTTGCGTTAATGCTTGCTACCATGGACTTGAGTGCTCTGGGATCCTAAATAACCTTGAAAGCCAGTCTAGGCCGCAAGGACTGCAATTCCTGTACAAGTGCTGGTACTGTGTTGGGCATGGATCCAGTGCACTTTGGGAACACATGACCGAGGGAATAATCTTCAATCTTTCCATTTGTTTGTGTCCTCTATTATTACAAGTAATTCATGATAGTTATTTGTTCCTTTTTTTTCATTAAAAGATAGATCAAACTAAAGTATAAGTTGATTGGAAGGAAACAGACTGACATATAAGGATGAGATTCATTCCAAAACGAATGTTAAAAACTGCACAAATTGTACTGATGTTACAAAATTAACTGTTTCTATATTTATGTGTTTATTTGACTAATGTGTTTCTGCCATCTTTAAATGTGATAAACCAAAAACCTTTGAGAACAAAGAACATTTGGTTTTGTTCATCACTGCGTATTTTTCAAGGCCTGACACATGACAGTTTACTTGGTACTTAGTTATAATATAATGCTTATTAGATTATTGTTTATCAATTATAATAAATGAAAAACTATTCAGATATCAGATAATTAAGGACTAATTGACAGCAATCCAGCACATGCCTAATGCTTGATTGATATCTTGACCTTTATATTTGAAAAAAGAAAATATAGGCCAATGGGCATTTCCTAAGGTTTTGCTAACCCCTATTCTAATTTAAGGTAAGATTACTAGTATTGAATTCAGATTTAATTTGAAGTAAGGGTTCTCATAAATAGTTGATACGTTTTAACCTGTACTTCCAGCACCATTAGTTGAAGTGGCTTTTCTTTCCTTACTCAATTGCCTTTGCAGCTTTGTATATGTGTAGGGATATTTGAGGACTTTTTCTTTGGTCCCATGCTCTATTCATTTACCTTTACACTATTTCCATGGTTTTTACTACTGCAGTTTCATTGGAATTCCAAAATAATCTAGAACATCTCCTGAAAATTTGTCCTTCTATTTCAAGTGTTTTCTGTATTCAAGGCCCTTTGTATTTTTCAAGACAATTTTAGAACCAATTCGTCCATTTCTACCAAAAAAAAAAAAAAAAAAGTTTATTGGAATTTTGATTTGGACTGCATTTAATCTGTGTATTTTTTTGGGAGTGATTGACATCATACTTTATTATTATCTCCCAAGTTTTGAAGATTATATATCTCTCCATTTATTAGGTCTTATTTAATTCACTCAACAACATTGTATAGATTTCAGTATAGAGCTCTTGCACATCTTGTGTTAATTCATAAGTGTATTATTTTCATTCTATTTTAAATGGTTTCTCTATTTCACTTGCCAATTTTTCTCCTTATATGTAGAAATACACTTAATTTTTGACTCAACATTGTATTCCACAGCTTGTTAAATTCACTTCTGATTTGTTGATTGATTGGAGTTTTCAGTGTATACTGTTATGTTGCCTAGGAATAAAGGTAGCTTCATTTCTTCCCCTCCAAACTTAATTCCTTTTATTTATTTGTCTTACTTCCTTGTACTGACAGGTTATTATGTTGATAACTGTAGGTTTTTTATAGATACATTTTATCAGATTGAGAGTTTGTGTGGGTAAGACAACATAAACTATCAGATTCTCCCTGTAGGTACTATGCTGAGAATGTATTTTATTTATTATAAATGAGAGTTGATTGTATTGATTTTTTAAAAATTTATTCTGTTAATAATCAATACAATTGATTAACTTTTAAATATTAAATCAATCTTTCATTCCTGGGATAAATTCTAATCAGCTGTAATATATTATACATTTTACATGTTGCTGTGTGCCATTTGCTAATATTTTGTAAGGATTTTTGTATCAATTTTCATGATAGTTTTTGGTCTATAATTTTCAATGTCTTTGCATAAAAGTTTACACAATATTAATATTATTTCTTTTTTAAAAGTGAATATAATTCATCAGTAAAACCAGCTGGTACTAGAGAATAATTAGTGTATTTTTCAGGTACAGAGAAGAATAATAAAAGAATTCTTACAAAGAAGTATTTTGCCAATCTTTAACACTAGCCTCTATTTTTTTATTTTCCTCTCATTTTTCATATAATTGTTTAATATTGTGAGTAAAAAGGGAACTGAGACAATAAAGATGTCACTAAAAATTCCCATCAGAGCATTTCATTTTCCCTGATGAATAAAACTAGCTGGACAAAATAGAACAGAAACTGCTAAAGGAATCACTCAAATGTAATATTATAAACTATACATCTAATAAAGGTCTAACACCCAGAATCTATAAGGAACTTAAACAAATTTACAAGCAAGAAACAAAGAACTCTATTAAAAAGTGGGCAAAGAACATGAACAGACACTTTACAAAAGAAGATATACATGAGGCCAACAAGCATATAAAACCAGCTTGGCCAACATGTTGAAATCCCGTCTCTACTAAAAATACAAAAATTAGCTGGGTGTGGTGGCAGGTGCCTGTAATTCCAGCTACTTGGGATGCTGAGGCAGGAGAATTGCTTGAACCTGGGAGGCAGAGGTTGCAGTGAGCCAAGATTGTGCCACTGTACTCCAACCTGGGCAGCAGGGGCAGACTGTTTTCAAAAAAAAAAAAAAAAAAAAAAAAAGAGAGAGAGAGAGAAGGAAGAAAAAGAAAAATGTTCAACATCACTAATCATTAGGTAAATGCACATCAAAACTACAATGAGATACCATCTCACATTAGGCATAATGGCTATTATTATGAAGTCAAAATATAACAGATGCTGGCAAGATTGTGGGGAAAAGGGAATGTTTATACACTGCTGGTGTGAATGTAAATTAGTTAGGTCATGTAGAAAACAGTGTGGCAATTTCTAAAATAATTTAAAACAGAATTATGATTCCACTCAGTAATCTCACTACTGGGTAGATGCCTAAAGGAATATAAATCATTCTACCGTAAAGACACATCCATGTGTATGTTCATAATTGCACTACTCATGATGGCAAAGACATGGAATCAACATAAATGCCCATCAAAGCTAGACTGGATAAAGAAAATGTGGTACATATACAGCATGCAATACTACACAGCTATAAAATCAAATGAGATAGTGTACTATCAGCAATATGGGTAGAGCCGTAGGCTATTATCCTAAGCAAACTAACACAGGAACAAAGCAAAATACTGCATGTTCTCACTTATGAGTGGGAGCTAAATATCGAGTATATATGGACACAAAGAAGGGAACAACAGACTCCAGGGTCTACTTGAGGGTGGAGGGTAGAAGGTGAGGATCAAAAACCTACCTATCGGGTACTATGCTTATTACCTGGGTGATGGAAAAGTCTATACACCAAACACCCATGACATGCAATTTACCTATATAACAAACCTGCGTATTTACCCCTGTATCAATACTACTACTTTTTATAAAACTTTTATTTTCATCTAAAATAAAAGTTTAAGGTAAAAGTTTAAAGCCTAAACTAATGTAAAACTTAAAAGTTTTTTTTTTAAGTAGTATTAGTACAGGAAGTCAGTTGTTCTGATTTCTTTTTATTAAGGCAAAGTTATCAAGGATCAGGAGAGTTTATGTGGGTAAGATAAATGGAACAGTATTTTTTGAAATTAGAGTTCATTCATCTATTAAAGATGATGTAAATGTCAGTATAATCTTTCTTGCAATCAGAATTTCCTGTAGCTAATTGAGAAATGGATAGATAGAAATTCAAATATCTATGTCTTCCATATCCTCCTCCCTATTCCAAGCCCTACTACCTTATTCTTAGAAAAGTGTAGATTAATCTATAATCAGTAACAACTATTTGTTTGTCTAGTTTCTATTGAGCTAGTTAATATTGCAGAAGTTTAATTCTACAAATACTAGCCGAGTTAGCATGTTTAACACATATGCATACACACACACACACACACACACACATACACACGCACATCACTCATATTTGAAAAATACCACACACAGTAGTGGCATATAATATATGAAAAAAATCACTGTCCTACAAGGAGAAATACATAGTGGAAAAAATACAGCCCTTGTTTATGTAGCTCATCACATGCAAAAAGGGAGTACTGGTCTGCTATATTATTATATTGTTCCCCACTTACTTTGCCTTTATGCAGCTTTTTAGCCAGCATTTTTAGATACTTTGCCAAGCAGAGTGATTTATGTTTTTATTTTTTAGACGTGGAAGTCACTTTATAGTTCTTCCTGACACAAGTAGTAACATTCCTAAAATATATATTAGCAAACCTATTTTCCTTTGATATTCCAGAGATATTGATCCAGAAAATGTGACCTTATTTTCAGCCTCCTCTCATAATGACAGTAATAATCACAAATGATCAGATGAGATTCAGTTTTTTATGTTTTAGTTTCAGTTTCCAATCATCATCATTCCCGGTTCTCAGTTGAAAATAAATGAATTCATTTTGGCTAGTTTTAGTAGAAAGGTATATTCTAAGGATTATGGACAGCTTTTCCAAATTATCATCGGAGGAGAAGCATTAACTCTTGTTTGAACCTCAAAGAACAAGGCACTTCAAAGATGCTTCAAATTCTGCCATTTTCAGGCTATTACAATATCAGCAAGCCATAGCAAAAGCTGCCAGTGCCAAGAGCATTTTGACTTTGTGACAACACAACCAGAAAAATATAGATCCCATTCTTATAAAATCTAATTCTGCATTAGAAAGCCTTGCATGTTCACCTCTGATTGGCTCAGAAGTGATCATATAGTGAGCTAAAGCTGCAAGAGAATCTGAAAAAAAATGTACTTTTTATTATTCTATCTCCTCCGCATGAGAAGTGGTTTGGAATGGGTATTGAGCAGTTCATTTACAATATAAAATACTCTTAGGGAAAAACTACTTCTTTTCTGAATAATTAAACCTCTACTCTACCAGAGCACAGAGTAGAAAACACATAAAACATCCTGCAAGAGAGCTTCCAAGCTCATCAATTTTCATCTTCTACCTGAAGCCATTGAGAGGACTTCAATAGGACATTATTACTCTTCCAATGTTTCCAGATATTGGGTTACATAACAATACTAGAATCTCAAACATATGTACTTATTAACTTACTTTATTTCCCCATTAAGTGCATTGGTATGCCCATGCACTATTGTGTGGAAATACATGATGGAATGTAGAGAATTTGGTAAGCGCACAAATGACTGCCAGAGGTAAATTCAAACTGTGTCTTAAAAGAAAATAAAATGTTGACTGCTCACTTCATGATGAAAGGGACCTAGTAGAATCAATCTGCCATCAGGTGACATGTAGCATACCTTAATTCATGTTAGCATAAGGGAGTCTCAGGAATGGTCGAATTGCTTAAAATGTGTGACTTCAGTTGCCACATAGGGTTCCAGATAGTCTTTACCTCCCGATTGAGGTACCTTCTCCTCAACCTCTGACCATCTGACTACACTGTTAGCCACTGGTTGCTCTACCTCTTCTTCTAAGTCAAGTAAATAATAAAAGTGTCCAACTCAATATTCACCCATTGCCCTTTCAGGACACCAGTGATACAAGCTGTAATGGCACAAGATTCTATCTAGATGGAGTGGACTTATTTTTAGCAACCCACAGAAGCTTAAATACTATTTTATGACATCATCAGTCTAGAATTTGGGATCTAGACTTGAGTCTTTTATGTTATTTAGTGCTGTCAAAAAATACGTTGTGTATTTCTCTTGTTGTGGCCCCTTTCTATTTGCTTTAAAATTTTATACACTATCATTTGTTCCATTCCTTAGAGTTTCAAACTCAGTGAACTTATGGTAGTAGATCACAGGAGACAACCTGATTAACTTGATTTGTCCCCATGTATCATAGGCTACTTGCCATCCTCTGATTTAAAAAGGACTAAATACCTATCAATCTTCCTTGGCCAGACATTTAATTGTAAATATTCCACATGTCCCTAAAGATCTGTGCCTAACATTCACTCTCTGGGACCTATAACTGTGTAATTCAAGATTCCACTTTGTTGACAAGGAACAGAAACTAACGCTGGAAAATTTATTGATTTATTTCAAAGATTTATTTTAAAAATAGCTGGGGTAGAAAACAGATATCAAAGAAATAACTGAAAACGTGAGGTCAAGAGAAAAATTGAATCAGGAAATTTCTGGAAACCTTCACAACAGTAATAAACAGGTCTCTCTAGAACAGTTCATCAAAGTAATTCTGTTCCATCAAATTCTTTTGTCACATTGCCAGTTTTCAAATTCCTTGGGTAACTTCTCTGACTCAGTTTAAAATTGTTTTTAAGAGAGTAGATTTGAAAGGGCAGAGGCCAGGTCACATGGCAGTTAAGAGTTAGTGGGTCTCCTATATTGAGTTTGTTTCCAGAGAAAGGGAAGCCATCAGAATATATTAAACTATTTTCTTAGGACATCATGGTAAGATGGTGAATCATTAATGACACAGGTCATGCTTAACATGTCTGTGAAACTTTGTGTCTAAGCCAGATGTTTTTCTTTCCTCTCTACTTTTTCCTCAATATTAGTAGTTATATAAAATTCTCATTTTTTCCCATTAAATTTGGATGATATATTAGTCTCTCTTAGAGTTTACCAGTTGTATTCTTTATTAATACATTTACTAAAATCATGATTCAACACTCTATTATTAAATTTTTTCCCTTGTGGGGTTGAACCGTTTATTTCAGCTAATTTAGTATCTGTTAAATATTTCAACACATGTAAAATCCATAAAATGTATATTTTGCTAGATTACAATTTTATTTCGCTTGCCTGGAGCTTTTATTTGCATTTTAAAAAGTTATCATCAGAAGTGTGCTGAGAATGGAAAATAGCACTCAAGTTTCTGAAGTAACTATTTAGTCATTTGATTGTTAGTTTTATTTAGAAAGAGTTTCACTAAGGTCAAACGCAAAGAAAATTACTAGACAAGAAAGGTCATTGCTATTAGACAAGATTCAAGAAAGAAGAATTGCAAGATCATGGCACCCAATATTATTTTTTACTCTTCCTTTCTGGCTCTGGAGCACTTTAATTCATGCATGGTCATTTGAATGTCATTGAGTTGGATGTTGTATTCATGCAAAGCCCTTGGCAGGATTGTGTAAATGTAAAAGAAGACTGGAGAAACTGTTGTCAAAGAAAAATTATTTTGTGATTTCTAAATGTAGGTAGCCTGGATAATTGCTATGTTTGTCACATGAAAGAAGCTATGTGATTACACTTCCACATCTTTAAATAACCTCAATGATTTTACACTTTTCTCCATTGTACATTTATATTGTTCATTTGGCTATATAATACTTAGTCTTTGAGACATTTTTGGGGAAGATACCAAATGTTTCTGCTCTATTCCACATATTTGGAATAATTTGTGGCTGGCATAAACTCTAACAATAAGAAGATAATTTTTCACAGGAAATAGTTTCTAAGTTACATTTACTAACAATATAAAGAGGTGTGGTTAGAAAAGGCTGTAATGTTTAAAAAATGACTGCTAATCCACACAAGAGCTATGCACACAAATTTACCACTAGATTAATATAGAAGGAGAACAAACTGAGGAAAGGGGCTTGAAAGAATAACTTCAATGAGGGACTAGACCTTGAGGCATGTGAATGTACTAAGCCATGATACAAAACAAACTGAAAAATGAATATTGTATTATCAAGAAATGGTACCGAATAATCAAATATAAGACACAATGTTCGTCTTTAGAGGTTAAAGAAACATATTTTTGCTATGCTCTTTATTTCCATTTTAATTAAATCCATATATGTACAAATTAAGTAGAATTGATTAAATACTATTTGAATATGCCAATCACATAAGAACACAGGATATAATCTTGGCTACTAATAGTCTTCACAACAAGACAGAGAACCATTTGTGTAGGTGGAGACATTTATTATATACATTATATCCTGCAATTTTAGATAAATGTCTGCATTGGGCACAAAGAAAATAAGTAATAATTTTAATATTTTGAATGAAAAGTAGGAATAATAAGCATAAGATTTATTTGGCATGAATAAATGCAAAAGAATTGTTTTATTTGGGTGACTAGTGTCTCCTGCTATAAATCACCCCTAAGAATTTATAATGGATGCCAGGACAAATGACATGTAGGCACTAATGGATATGAAATAAAGTTTATTACTCACACAGTAAGACACAAAAATATTTCCTAAGGTGAAGGGCTCAGATTTTGAAAGAAATGAAACAAGAGAAAAGCAGAGGGCAGACGTTGGGGTCCTTATAATGGCTAGGGGTTGTGGCTGGAGAAGAGACCACATGCAGGGTGGGAATTCACCAGAGTTTGCACCCAACCTCAAAGGATAAATGGAGCACAGAAACTCCTTTATCTTAGTTGTCCAGTGTGGGGTAGCAGGAAAGAAAGATGGGAATCTGAAAGCCGCCAGGTCAAACACTAAAAGAGGAACCCATCTCTTAATTATTAGAATAAAAATAGAAGAAATCAATTGTTTTAGAAGCTGTGGTATAGTAGGAGAAGATGGGGATAGGTAAACAGGGCTTTAAATTAGAACATGAGACACTTGTATAGGTTTGTCAGATGAGAAAATTGCTGTAAGTCTAAGAATTTGGGCAAGACCTGAGCACTATCTCTGGGAGTCACATTTATGTGACTAGGAGCTGGAGTGTGCTAAGAGGTAATTGAGAAGGAGAGGATTTGAGAATGGTTTTGACGGGGTCTACTTAACTGATGTTACTTACAATAGTAACAGGGGATGTGGTGTGAATATCATGGGGGAATATTTCCTTTTCTCATTCAGAGAAATGTCCAAAGCAGGTAATGCATGTTGGGTTTGAGAATTTAATAATAATCACTTTTAGTAAGACAGAATATTTAAAGTTTCTTAAAGTAAAATTATACATTTTCTGAAAAATGATGTAATCTATAAATATTTATTGAAAATCTACCTGATATCATGCATTGTGTTAGAAGCTGTAGTGCATATAAAGATTGATATCTTCAAAAGCATAAATATTGTCCTAGCATGTAAAATATTGTTTTCCAGAAATATAGGCTTTGTTGGGGAAATACTGCATATTATAAAACCTGATTGTTTTCTATATCTTATATTCAGTAAATATTTTTTTCCATGCTAAGAGACAGACGTTATGCCACTCATTCATCCTAAACATTTTTTTGGAGGGTGCTATGGTTTTACTTTTTTTTAATTTTGATTTTTTGTTCTAGGATACATGAATAGGATGCACAGGTTTGTTACATAGGTGAACATGTGCCATGGTGGTTTGCTGCACCTAGCAACCCATCACCTAGGCATTAAGCCCAGCATGCATTAGCTATTTTTTCTAATGCTTTCGCTCACCCCATCTCATCCCCGATAGGTCCCAGTGTGTGTTGTTCCCCTCCCTGTGTCCATGTGTTCTCATTGTTCAGCTCCCACTTATAAATGAGAACATGTGATGTTTGGTTTTCTGTTCCTGCATTAATTTGCTGAGGATAATGGCTTCCAGCTCCATCCATGTCCCTGTAAAAGACATGATCTCATTCCTTTTAATGGCTGCATAGTATTCCATGGTGTATATATACCACATTTTGTTTATCCAGTCTATCATTGATGGGCATTTTGGTTGCTTCAATGTCTTTGATATTGTGAATAGTGCTGTAATGATCATACACATGCATGTATCTTTGTAACAGAATAATTCATATTCCTTTGGGTATATACCCAATAATGGGATTACTGGGTCGAATGACGTTTCTGCTTCTATATCTTTGAGGAATCACCACACAGTTTTCCACAAAGGTAGAACTAATCAACATTCCTACCAACAGTGTAAAACTCCATCTTGAGTGAATTTATAACGTGTGAGGAAGGGGTTCCGTTTTTTGTTTTTTTTTTAAATTTCTCCACAACCTTGCCAGCATCTGTTGTTTCGTGACTTTTTAATAACTGCCATTCTGACTGGCATGAGATGGTGTCTCATTGTAGTTTATTTGCATTTCTCTAATGATCAGTGATGTTGAGCTTTTTTCATATGTTTTTTTGGCTGCATGAATGTCTTCTTTTGAGAAGTGTCTGTTCACCTCCTTTGCCAACTTTTTAATGGAGTTGTTTTTTTCTTGTAAATTTGTTTGAATTCGTTGTAGATTCTGGATATTAGACCTTTTTCAGATAGATAGATTGCAAAAATGTTCTCTCACTCTGTAGGTTGCCTGTTCACTCTGATGATAGTTTATTTTGCTGTGCACAATCTCTTTAGTTTAATTAGATCCCATTTGTCAATTTTGGCTTTTGTCGCAATTGCTTTTGGTGATTTCATCATGAAATCTGCCTGTGGCTATGTTCTGAATGGTATTTCCTAGACTTTCTTCTAGAGTTTATATAGTTTTGTGTTTTACATTTAAATCTTTAATCCATCTTGAGTTAATTTATAACATGTGAAGAAGGGGTTCAGTTTCAGTTTTCTGCATATGGCTAGCCAGTTCTCCCAGCATCATTAATTAAATAGGGAATAATTTCTCCCTTGCTTGTTTTTGTCAGGTTTGTCGAAGATCAGATGTGCAGTAGATGTATGGTCTTATATCTGAGTTATCTCTTCTGTTCCATTGGTCCATGTGTCTGTTTTTGTACCAGTACCATGCTGTTTTGGTTATGTAGCCTTATAGCATAGCTTGAAATCTGGTAGCATGATGCCTCCAGCTTTGTTCTTCTTGCTTAGGATTTTTTTGGTTATATGAGCCCATTTTTGGTTTCTTGTGAATTTTAATATAGTTTTTTTCCTAATTCTGTGAAGAATGTCAGTGGTAGCTTGATGGAAATAGCACTGAATCTATAAATTATGTTGAACAGTATGGCCATTTTCACGATATTGATTCTTTTTATCTATGAACATGGAATATTTTTCCTTTTGTTTGTGTTCTCTCTGGTTTCCTTGAACAGTGGTTTGTAGTTCTCTTTGAAGAGGTCTTTCTCTTCCCTTGTTAGCTGTGTTCCTAGGTATTTTATTCCCGTTGTAGCAATTGTGAATGGGAGTTTATTCATTATTTGACTCTCTGCCTGCCTGCTGTTGGTATGTGGGAATGCTCTGCATATTGATTTTGTATCCTGAGATTTTGCTTAAGTTGCTTATCAGCTTAAGAAGCTTTTGGGCTGAGACAAACGGGTTTTCTAGATATAGGATCATGTCATCTGCAAACAAAGACAATTTGACTTCCTCTCTTCCTATTTGAATACACCTTCTTTCTTTCTCTTGCCTAATTGCCCTGGCCAGAACTTCCAATACTATGTTGAACAGGAGTGATGAGAGAGGGCATCCTTGTCTTGTGCTGGTTTTCAAGGGAAATGCTTCCAGCTTTTGCCCATTCTGTATGATATTGGCTGTGGATTTATCATAAATGGCTCTTATTATTTTGAGGCATGTTCCATCAATACCTAGTTTATCGTGAGTTTTTAACATGAAGATATGTTGAATTTTATTGAGGGCCTTTTCTGTGTCTATTGAGATCATCATGTGGTTTTTGTCTTTAGATCTGTTTATGTGATTAACTACATTATTGATTTGCATATGTTGAACAAGCCTTGCATCCTGGGAATGAAGCCAACTTGACCGTGGTGGATAAGATTTTTAATTTGCTGCTGTATTCAGTCTGCCAGTATTTTATTGAGATTTTTTGCGTCAATGCTCATCAGGGATATTGGCCTGAAGTTTTCCTTTATTGTTGTAATTCTGCTGCTAGGATTTTGGTATCAGGATGATGCTGACCTCATAGAATAAGTTAGGGAGGAGTCCCTCCTTTTCAATTGTTTGGAGTAGTTTTAGAATTAAAAAAATAATATCAACTCCTCTTCATATTTCTGGTAGAATTCAGCTGTAAATCAGTCTGGTCCTGGAATTTTTTTGGTTGGTAAGCTATTTATTACAGTTTCAATTTCAGAACTTGTTATTGGTCTATGCAGGGATTCAATTTCTTCCTGGTTCAGTCTTGGGAGGTTGTATGTGTCTGGAAATTTATCCATTTCTTTTAGATTTTCTAGTTTATTTGCATAGAGGTGTTTATAATATTCTCTGATGGTTGCATTTCTGTGGGGTTAGTGGCGATATCCCCTTTATCATTTTTTGTTGTGTCTATTTGATTCTTCTCTCTTCTTCTTTATTAGTCTAGCTAGTGGCCTATTTTATTATTTCTTTCAAAAAACCAGCTCCTGAATTGATTGATGTTTTGAAGAAGTTTTCATGTCTCTATCACCTTCTGTTCCACTCTAATCTTGATTATTTCTTGTCTTCTGCTAGATTTGGGGTTTGTTTGCTCTTGGTTCTCTTAGTTCTTTTTTAGAGTGTCAATTTAAGATCTTTCTAGCTTTTTGATGTGGGTGTTTAGTGCTATAAATTTCCCTCTTAACACTGCTTTAGCTGTGTCCCAGAGATTCTGGTACATTGTATCTTTGTTCTCATTGGTTGGAAATAACTTCTTGATTTCTGTCTTAATTTCATATTTACCCAGGAGTCACTCAGAAGCAGGCTGTTCAATTTCCATGTAGTTGTGTTGTTTTGAGTGAATTTTTAAATATTGAGTTGTAATTTGATTGTGCTGTGGTCTGAGAGACCGTTCGTTATGATTTCACTTCTCTAGTTATGTAATCAGTTTTAGAATAAGTGCCATGTGGCGCCAAGAAGAATGTATGTTCTGTTGTTTTGGGTGAGAGTTCTGTCGATATCTGTCGGGTATACTTGATCCAGAGCCGAGTTCAAGTCCTGAATATATTTGTTAATTTTCTGTCTCGATGATCTGTCTAATACTGACAGTGGGGTGTCAGAGTTTCCTACTATTATTGTGTGGAAGTCTAAGTCTCTTTGTAGGTCTATGAGAACTTGCTTTATGAATCCCGGTGCTCCTGTATTGGGTGCATATATATTTAGGATAGTTAGCTCTTCTAGTTGAATTGACCCCTTTACCAGTATGTAATGCCCTTTTTTTTTTTTTTCCTTTTTTAAATCTTTGTTGGTTTAAAATCTGTTTTGTAAGGAACTAAGATGGCAACCCCTGCTTTTTTTCTGTTTTCCATTTGCTTGGTAAATTTTCCTCCATCTTTTTATGTTGAGTCTATGTGTACCTTTGCATGTGAGATGGATTTCTTAAATACAGCACATCGATGAATTTTGACTCTTTCTAGCCTGCAGCTCTGTGTCTTTTAATTTGGATATTTAGCTTATTTACATTTAAGTTTAACATTGTTATGTGTGAATTTGATCCTGACATCATGATGCTAGTTGGTTATTTTGCAGACTTGTTTGTGTATTTGCTTCATAGTGTCACAGGTCTGTGTACTCAGTATGTTTTTTGTAGTGGCTGGTAATGGTTTTTCCTTTCCATATTTAGTGCTTCCTTCAGGACCTCTTGCAAAGCAGGCCTGGTGGTGATAAATTCCCTCAGCATTTGCTTTTCTGAAAAGGATCTTATTCCTTCTTCACTTATGAAGTTTAGTTTGGCCAGATATGAAATTCTACACTGGAAATTCTTTTTTTAAAGAATGTTGAATATTGGCCTCCAATCTCTTCTGGCTTGTGGGGTGTCTGCTAAGAGGTCTGCTTTAGTCTGAAGGGTTTCCCTTTATGGGTGACCTGGCCCTTCTCTCTGACTTCCTTTAACATTTTTTCCTCCATTTTGATCTTGGAGAATCTGATGATTATGTGTCTTGGGGTTGATCTTCTCATGGAGTATCTTACTGGGGTTCTCTGGATTTCCTAGATTTAAATGTTGGTCTGTCTTGCTAGGCTGGGGAAGTTCTCCTGGATGATATTCTGAAGTGTGTTTTATAATTGGGTTCCATTCTCCCCATCTCTTTCAGGTACCCCATCAGTCATAGGTTCAGTCTTTTTATATGATCCCATAGTTCTCAAAAGGTTTTGTTCGTTCCTTTTCATTCTTTTTTCTCTAATCTTGTCTGCCTGTCTTACTTCAGCAAGATAGTCTTCAAGCTCTGATATCCTTTCTTCTGCTTAGTCTATTCAGCTATTAATACTTGTGTTTGCATTATAAAGTTCCTGTGTTGTGTTTTTCATCTCTATCAGATCATTTATGTTCCTCTCTAAACTGGTTCTTCTGATTAACAGCACCTGTAATGTTTTATCATGGTTCTTAGTTTTTTTGCAGTGAGTTAGAACATAATCTTTTAGTTCAGTGGAGTTCATTATTACCCATTTTCTGAAGCCTACTTCTGTCAATTCATCCATCTCAGCCTCAGCCCAGTTTTGTGCCCTTGCTGTAGACGTGTTACCATCAACTGGAGGAGAAAAGGAACTCTGGCTTTTAGAGTTTTCAGCATTTTTGTGTTGATTTTTTCTCATCTTCATGGGTTTATCTACTTTGATCTTTGAGGCTGCTGACTTTTGGATGACATTTTTGAGGGGTCTTTTTCTTTGATGTTTGTGTTGTTGCTTTCTGATTGTTTTTCTTTTAGCAGTCAGGCCCCTCTTCTGTAGAGCTAATGTGGTTTGCTGGGGGTCCACTCTTGACCCTATTCTCCTGGGTCTCTCCCACCCCTGGAGATATCACCGGTGGAGTCTGCAGAGCAGTAAAAATGTCAGCCTGCTCCTTCCTCTGGGAACTCTGTCCTGGAGGAGCACAGACCTGTTGCCAGCCAGAACGCCCCTATATGCAGTGCCTGGAGACTCCTGTTGAGAGGTCTCATTCAGTCATGAGGACCAGAATTCGGGACCCACTTAAATAAGCAGTCTGTCTGCTCCTTGGCTGGGCAGGTGTGCTGCACTGGGGGGAATCCCCTCATCTGGACTCCTCTGACTCTCCAGTACCAGCAGGCAGAAAAGGCTAAGATTGCTGACCCATGATGCCACAGCTGCCCCTCCTCCTACTGTGAGTTTCTACAGCTTTGTGCTTGGGACCCAAGGCTATGGTGGAGTGGGCTCAGGAGGGGACTTCCTGATCCATGGGTTGCAAGGATCCATGGGAAAAGCATGGTTTCAGGGAGGGGAAGCATAATCCTTCGCCACCTCCATTGGTCGGGAAAGGGAGTTCCCTTTTCCCCATGTAGCTCCTGTGTGGGCCCTTGCTCCACCCTGGTATTCTGCACTCTCCAGGATTCACACCAACCACCAAGTCAGTCCCAGTGTTCCTTAATTGAAGATGCAGAGCTTACTCGCAGTTTTCACCCTTCTTGGTGGGAGCTGCAGAGCAGAGCTGCTTCTGTTCAGCAGCTGCTCCCCCAGTGCTTTGGTTTTAATGTGTCCCCTCCAAAGTTCTTGTTAAAGTTTAATCCCCATTGTGGTGGCATTAAGAGTTGTGGCAGAGTTTGGGTAAGCAGACCCCTCATGAATGGTTTAGTGACTTAATTAAAGAGCTAGAGGACCTAGCTTAAGTCCTTTTTTGCCCTTCCACCTTCTGCCATGTGAGGATAGTTTTCACCCCTTCTGCCATGTGATGATGCAGCAAGAAGGCGTTCACCAGACATTGAATGCTGTTGCCTTGATCTTGGGCTTCTCAGCCTCTAGAACTGTGCAAATTCGTGTGGCTGTGTCACCACTTATGGGGTGCCACCAATGTTGCTAAGTAACAGGGGATGGAGGGACAGGCAAGGCAACCCCCACTTTGAGGGGAGAACCAGGCTGGGCCCAGAACCACGCAGGCTGCCATGGAGGCCATCAGCCAAAACTGTGTTTTTTAGTAGTTTAATTAATAAGTCTAATAATATGTGTTTCATATTTTTTTACATATTCTTATAGAGAAATCCAGATTTGCTTTGTATCTATCTGTATCTTTATATCTATTTTTATATCTATTCCAGTATGAGAATTATTTTTGTTTATTTAGGACTGAATTAAAGACATGTCATTGAAACAGGATCTTTTTTCTATTTTTAGGTCATTCCAATAAACTATCATAGTTCCAGCAGCTTTTAAGGCCTTAGTACTGACTGGTGTGTGGTTAAGAGGAAGAAATTTCTTAAGCAAGGTTTTAAAATTTGGCATTTGGAAAATTAAGAAAAAGTCATGAATGGTCTCTTTTACTTCATTA
>NW_012101266.1:1055304-1056930 GCF_000951045.1 Mandrillus leucophaeus | reverse complement strand
AGATAGGGATGAATAGACAGAGCAGAGAGAACTTTTAAGTCAGGGAAACTTCCTTGTATAATATTCTATAGTGGTACATGCCATTAGACATTTGTTTAATCTCACAGATTGTATAGCATCAAACATCAATGCAAAATAAACTGTGGAATCTTGGGTGATAATGATATGTCAATGCAGATTCATCAATTGTAACATATGTACCACTCCAGTGGGGAATGGCTATAATGGGGAAGGCTATGTGTAGTGTGACCTCATTATTGTTTCACTTTGCATTTCCTTGATGACATATGATGTGGAGTATCTTTTTCTATGTCATATACATATTTCTATGTCATATGCATAGGGGCAGAAGGCAAATGGGAAATTTCTGTATCTTCTATTCAATTTTGCTGTAAACCTAAAATTGCTCTAAAAATAGCCTAAGAATGGTTTTATAATAACAGTAGGCCATTATTCATGTTAGCATTATCATTATAGTCATGAATATAGTCTTCTGTTGACTATAGGGAACACAGTGCTTTTAGATTTCCTAGCATCCATTTAGCTTCCATGTTAAAAATAGAACAACACTAAGAACTTCTATATCATATGCACTATAAAACCATATATTGTAGCTCATTAATTTATTTGGTAATAAATTGCTAATTAGTGATATAATACTCACTTGAACAAGTTAGCTGAATGATGCTAATAATCATAGAACACATCCTGAATCTCCATCAGACTTCTTTTGTTTCATTCAGTTGGTCACAAGGAGAAATAGAACAAATGTAATGAATCAAAACACAACCATAAATTATACTAAAAAAAATAGCTCAAAATATATGTCCAGCAGAGTTATTCAGTGCTGTTAACTCCCATTTCCCTATTACCATTTGATTACTACATAATACAGTTGAATTCAACCCTCGAGCTCTTTTTGCTTTATTTGATGGTTATATTTATTGTGTATATCAGGGATACATATTTTAGTGTTTCCAATAGCGACCCACATTAGTACATTGGACCTTGATGAGCTTAATCTAAAACTATAATCTGCAATAACCTTGTAATACTACATAGAATATTACTGAGCCAATAAAACATTCTCATTTTTGTTTACCTTTCAATTTACATATAATTTAAATCTGCATTTTATCTAATTAAAGCCAGACTGTTGGACTCTCAAATGTCTTGAGTGATCTATCACTTACTGAAGTGCATGATACTTTTAAAACATAAATGAAAACTTCAGAGAATTACAATTTATATTACACAAATACAACTTCTGTCAATTCTGTCACAGTCAAAACATAACCAGCTGCCTCTGCAATGATATCAAGTGGCAATTAAAATAGCACCAGTAATGTTACACTACAGTGAGGTGCAGAAAATATTTTGTCTAGTAAAAGCAAGAATTATATTTAGATGGTTGAGATTCATGTTCCATATTAAAAGAACAAATGTTCTGAAAGATTAGTCTTTGGTGCCATCATGTCTATTTGTGCATAATCCTGGACACAGGGTGGCTTGCATGAGCCAGATATTTGTCTTGTCCAACTTTAGTCCACTAAGCCGTGGTCTCCACGTATCTTCTGCAGACCATTAGTTCAATGAAATACTAACAGGAATTTTGTCAAAAAATAG
>NW_012101266.1:1049417-1050019 GCF_000951045.1 Mandrillus leucophaeus | reverse complement strand
AAAAAATAAATTATACAATAATAGTATTATTTGGGTAGCTTTCAATCCTGAAACTCTTGGCATGCAAAGAACTTAACTACAATTTGATTGACAGATGGACCAAAGACCTTAACAGACATCTCACCAAAGAAAATATGCAGATAACATAGAAAAAGATACCCCACATCATATGTCATCAAGGAAATGCAAAGTGAAACAATAGTGAGGTCCCACTACACACCTATTAGAATGGCCAGAATCTAGAATACTGATAGCATCAAAAGCTGGTAAGGATATGGAGCAATAGGAATTCTCATTCAATCCTTCTGGGAATGAAAATAATATAGTCACTCTTGAAGACATTTTAGCATTTTGTAAACAACTAAACATACTCTTATGATATGATCCAACAATCACACTCTTGGTATTTGCCCAAAAGAATTGAAAACTTATATTTTCACATAAGTACACAAAAATTTGTACTAAGATGTTTATAGATGTGTATACATAAGTACACAGAAACTTGTACACAGATATTTATAGAGGCTTTATTCATAGTTGCCAAGATATCCTTCACTATGTGACTGGATAATTAAACTGATATATCCAGATAAGATAATACT
>NW_012101266.1:1020340-1047137 GCF_000951045.1 Mandrillus leucophaeus | reverse complement strand
GCATGAGCCAGATATTTGTCTTGTCCAACTTTAGTCCACTAAGCCGTGGTCTCCACGTATCTTCTGCAGACCATTAGTTCAATGAAATACTAACAGGAATTTTGTCAAAAAATAGATTCTATGATCACAGAGGATTTGGAAATGCTATGTTAAGTTTGCAATTTTTCTCTCCAATGAATTGTCAACTCTTTAATGTACTCACATGCACTATGGATTTTTTTTTAGAGAAAATGCATAACTTCCCCCAAATTATTTAATTATAAAACATATGCCAGAATAACCATTAACTTAGGTAAAATACATGTTTGGGACAAGCAAAGTTGGAAAAAATTATGTTGTTATCTGATATTTGCTTAAGCCATCAAGGAAGTTAACACCAGAAAAAATAAAAATTTTGTTGGATTGGTTACATTTGTTGCACAGTCTAATGTGCTTATTTTGGTAAGCATAGTGGGTGTAAACTTGATTTTTTTTTAGTGCTAACGGCCTTTAATGGAATTGATCCAGAACTCTTTTTTCAAGGAAGATCTACTGGAGTAATGTTGCAAGGAACACGTTTACAGAATTGCATTCTAAATCCCATTTACCACATTTGCCATTCTGCTCATCTAAAGATACTAAAACATTTTTCTGCTTAGAAGCTTCTAATACCACCAGTTCCCCTGGAATAACTAGGGGTCTGATGTGGCTGTCTCAGGGTTCTCTAATAAAATAAAAATTTAGCCACCCTCTTAGAATATACGAGGGCCGAGGAGCATTTACAACACATAGTGACACCAAAGACGTCTTCTTCTTTGAGCAGTTAGAGGCAGCGGGGCAAAGTGACCTGCATTAACCCAAATTCTCCTCTCTCTTAAGTTAACAAGGATTCTGCTTGATGCAAGGATTGACACCTGACATTAGGACCAAAGCAGGCAAAAATAGCAAAGCCAGTGATTTATTTTTAGTAGCTCCTTTTTCAGTGTCTTTCCTTTACTCTCATATTCCAGCCAACCATCTCCCTGGAACCCTTGGGCAGCCTTCTCTCTTCTTATTCCGAGCCTTCTTACTCCAACACCCACTCCTCCACCGCTTCAAAATTATGACCCTCATTGACCATTGGTGTTTATGTGTTCTCTTTTCAATGCTCAATTCAATGACAGTAAATGAGTTTTTGTAATGGCTTTACTACATTGAAGAAAAAGAACTGGAGCACATACAACATAATAGAATGGAGAATCATAATTGACTTAATGAAATGGAGAAGGTTAAAACCAAATAATTTTCAGGGAGGCATACAAGGACAAGTAAGGCAGTTTGCCCTAAATAACTCAAGAAAAGCTAAAACGTTTAGAGCTATCAAATCGACAAAATGCAAGGATTATGTGGAACTAAAAACAGAGGGATTGGTCAAAAGCAAAGTTCTGTAGATCTTTGGAATCCATTACTATCTTAACTCCCAGAATCCGGAAACCAGCATGCACTGCTTGCCACCACCACCCCCTCAAAATGAAAAGATTATTAAATCAAGAAAATGACAGAAACTAAAGAGTCCCAGGGAAGAAATACCCACCAATATTGATAAATGAGATGGGGATAATGAAAAGCCTGATTTTACCATCATTATAGTGAAATGAACTAAATCAGTGCATCTCAAACTTGAGTGTGCACATAGCAAGAACCTGAGGTCTTACTAGAATGCATACTTTAGTTGATTAGGTCTGGGGTGTGGCCTCAGATTTAGCACTTCTAATACTTCTGCATTTCTGCTGGTCCATGAATCACACTTTGAATAAAAACACAAAAGACAACAAAGTACATTTGTACTCAGAGTAACTAGCCACTTTTTACTACTTCATTCTTGAATACGGGTAGACAGATAAAAATTGCCATCTATTTGAAGGAAGCCTCCTACATGAAAGACAGAGACCAAAACAGATATTAAGAAGAAAAGAAAGTAAAGTACAGCTAGAGTACAGCTCTAGATATCATCATAGAGATATAAAGTTCATTTATGGAACTAGAGAAGAATTCTAAGAAAAAATAAAAATCAGAGAGTAAAAGCATGATTCTAGGAATTTAAAATACATGAGACACCAGGTGCAGGGGCTCACACCTGTAATCCCAACACTTTGGGAGGCCGAGGTGGGTGGATCACTTGAGGTCAGGAGTTCGAGACCAGCCTGGACAACATGGTGAAACTTCGTTTCTACTAAAAATACCAAAATTAGCCACATGATAGTGGTGCACATCTGTAATCCCAGCTACTCAGGAGACTGAGGCAGGAGAATTGCTTGAGCCTGGAAGGCAGAGGTTGCCCTGAGCCGAGATTGTGCCACTGCACTCCAGTCTGGGCGACAGAGTGACACTCTGTCTCAGGAACAACAAAATAATAAATAATCAAATACATGAGAAAAATATCAATAGAAGTTTCAGAAAATAAAATAGAGAAATTGCCTAGAAAGTTGAGTATACATCAAAAGATTTAAAATAATAAAGTGGTTCAAGACCAATCCAAGAAAGCCGGCATATGAAATATGATATATTTAGTAACAGAAAAAAAGGATGGAAAAATACTAACAAGACTTATCTAAGAAAAAATATTGAAACTAAAGACGTATGTCTTCAGAATGAGTTCATGTCCTTTGCAGGGACATGGATGAAGCTGGAAACCATTGTTCTTAGCAAACTAACACAGGAACAGAAAACCAAACACCACATGTTCTCATTCATAAGTAGGAGTTGAACAGTGAGAACATATGGGCACAGGGAGGGGAACATTACACACCAGGGCCTCTCAGGGGGTGGGAGGCAAGGGGAGGGATAGCATTAGGAGAAATATCTAATTCAGATAATGAGTTCATGGGTGCAGCAAACCACCATGGCACATGTGTACATATGTAACAAACCTGCATGTTCTGCACATGTATCCTAGAACTTAAAGTATAAAAAAAAAAAATACAAAAATTAGGTAGGCGTGGTGGTGGATGCCTATAATCCCAACTAATCAGGAGGCTGAGGCAGGAGAATTGCTTGAGCCCAGGAGGCAGAGGTGGCAGTGAGCCGAGATCATGTCACTGCACTCCAGCCTGGGTGACAGAGCAAGACTCCGTCTCAAAAAAAAAAAAAAAAAAGGAAAATAAGATAATATTGTAAGATACTCTGAGATAAACTAGAAGGGAGTGAAGTCATCTATTTGGGGCTTAATTTTAAAAACCATTGCTTTTTCTTACGTTATATAATTTTGAAAAATAAAATACAATATATTAGAGACAATGTTAAAAACGTAGAAAAGAAAAAGGCCTCCTAAGATATTTCAAGAAATATCAATATCATACACAGCAGCAATACATATTTAACCTCAGAATCTAAAAGACAGCATATAAACACCATCCAAATTCTGAGGAAAAATTATTTCTATGCTAGAATTCCAGGTTAATTCTTATTCACCTGTTGTGGCAAAATAAAGACATAGATACAAGGACTAAAAATGTGTCTGCTATGCATGCAGTTTAGGACATTTCCAGAGGATGTACTGTAGCCAAATGAAGCATTAAATTAACAAAATGATAGACTTAGGATCCAGGAAAAAGGCAACTCATTAAAGGATAATGGAAAAACTAATTTCCAAGACAATGAGAAAGAAACATCCCAAATGGACAAATGCATAGCAAGTGCAGAAATAAATGAGTTTAATTGGATTTGAAGAATCAAGGGAGGAAAAAATAGAAATAATGTACTTGAGTATATAAATGGCAATAATAAATGCGGTGAAAAATGTTCCACTTTTGGAAAAAAAAAAGATAGACTTTTGTAAAAGGTGAATAAATCAATTTGGCAATCATCAATTCTAGGAAAAAAAATGGAGAAACAGGAATGGAAAAATATGTTTCATAACTTAGTTGTTTTATCAGTAAACAACACCTGCATAGTCTTAATCGTGTAATGTAATCAGTGACTAGTGGTTTTTTTTTTGTTTTTTTTAAAGCACAAGTTATAACTATGTAGGAGGAGGAGGGAGAGATTATGTGGTTGAGGAGAGTATTGACAAGTTAAAGCATCATCCATCATGGCCAGAAGTAAAGGGGTCATCTGTAATATTGATGAATCATGAAATAACAGTATAAGCCTATTAATTAGAAATGCAGATATAAATACGTTAAATTCTGTTTGGCTCAAAGTGGCCTCCATACACAATGAGCTGTACCTTAGTTTGATGTTCAAACAAGTTGTAACCTAACTAGTAGTATACCCTTAAAATTAGGCAGCTGAGTCTCGCTGATCTCAAATAGAAAACTGCCAAGTTTTGCCGAAATAAGGCAAAGGCCAAACTGTACTAATCAGTTTGCTGCTCATGTTGTAGGCGGGGGCATTTTGAACCATCTTCAGTTGGAAGCAGCCTGCTTCTAGAATATTTTTCTCTTGTTCAAATTAACTTTGTTAAATTTAACTGATCTCAGTATTTTTTTCAGCGAATACCATAAACAGCAGTTAAGAGAGCTGATAGTAATTGCTTTGATAATAATGTAATTAATTTTAAAAATAATATGAGCCAGGGCAAGGACAATCAGTGTTCCAGTAGTTTTAGCTGTGGCACACCCAAAGTAGAGCCTTTATCCCTCTAGTGGGGCTTTGCAGAAGAATGGAGCCCAGAATACTGCCATCCCTTGGTGGTACTTGCCTAAAACAGCCCCAGCATCAGAAATATGGGGGAAGGATGAGGAATGAGGGCCTTCCCCTCCCTAGAACATAAGCCAGGAGCTACATGGAGAGGGCTCTGTTCTTGGCTGCACCAGCCTAGGGTGGAGTTTCCTTCTTCCAGACCAGGAAGAGACGATGAAAGGAGCAGGACTTAATTCAAATGCCATACTGAATTTTAGTATATTTTCTTTAATAAATATTTCTTCATTTATTCTATGATCTTAGAACCATTTCTAGAAACTTAAATGTTTGTTTTATCAAAATAATGTTTGCCAGTTTGACTGGGGAGTGGATCCATGGAGATCCTTACGCTGTAATGCCAGAACTAGCCCTCCTCTAACCAGCTTTTGATTTTTCACAAGCAACTCACCTTCTCTGAGATTTGTTGTCTTTTCTTTAAAATGAATACTGTCTAATTTTCAAGGTTTTCATTGGCATTGAAGAAAATATGCAGAAAGGTGTTTAATGTAATTTTTGTCACATGGAAGGCTTCTTTTGTTAAAAAAAAAATTCTTGTCTTTGAGGAAAAGTGATTATATGTCATGTATTCTTTCACCCACTCAAATATGGCTTGAGCACCAGATATGTGTGCTATTCCAGATGGTGGAAATTTTGAGTAAAGCAAAGGCGCTTCCTTCACAGAGCTTGTTCTAATGGAAGACATAGACAATAAAACGTAAATATATAAAATGATGTCAGTGATTGATCAATATGATGGAGAAAAAGAAAACACATGAAGAATTAGAAAGTTATATGAGACTGCCCTACATACAAATGGACATATGGAGAAAATGGTCTATTTTCTCCAAGAATTCATCAAGGTAAAATTTTCAAGTTTTGCCATTCAAATGCTTTTTGCCTTTAGAAGTAAAATAAATATCTTTTGCCAACACCTCCTAGTAAATATGGACCTGGTAAATATATATATATGTGTGTGTATATATACACATATATACATAAATATATATAGTTTAATATATACTATATAGTATGTATATATACTATATACAAATATATATACAATATATATACATATATATATTTTTTCAGCTGCAACAGAGGCTAAGCTTCCACAGCAATGCTTAAATGTAATAACCTTTACATATTGCCTCTATTCTTATAAGTTCAAGCCTGCCTGAAAGTGTGGGACAGTATAATAGACTCTTGTTGACTTCTAATTCTGTACTTCTATGACATAAAGATGTGTGATATATATGAATGGGAGTACAGACAGAGTGAGGGAGATTCTACTAAATATATTATAAATGCTATAAACCACTGCTGGTGTTAAAATATTGTGGATGTCAGATTTTATTATCTTGAGAGTAACTTTGAAAAGAGAAGGAAATATAAAATATAATATAAATTACATAGGAGAGCTAATTACTAAATTAATTTCTATGCAATATTCTCGCAGATGACAGAATGCCCTCTTGACTATTCTCTCTAAATCACAAACACTGAGATTTCATTGAGTACATTATCAGAGAGTATGTAATTATTATTAAGACATATACCCTATCTTCAAGGAGTTTGTATTATAGTAGAAACAATAAAACTACAGAAATGGCCCTGTAAAGTTCATATCTCGAGACCACCAGCATAGGAATCATGTTAGTAAGTTATCACTATAGCTGCTCTGATGCTGAAAATTCTTCACCTACTTCCTTCTGTCTCAACAAGGATAACGGAGAATTTAAAGGACACGGATTAGTTTTTGGATGTCTTCTGCTTTGTCCTACTCTTGGTTTCTCCCAACGTCTCTCAGAGGATCAGATGCTGCTGGAAAAGTTCACAATTGGCTGTTTCAGCTACCAGCCTCGCATGCAGCAACAGGGATTAGGAGATGTGAAGGGATGCTATTCCACACATAGTCTTCCTTTGCCTTAGGCAGGAAGTTGGGTGCTGAGAGTTTGTGCAGATAAAGTTGGCAAACTTTTATGTCACAGAGAGAAACAAGAGTTTTAATACCCAGGCTTCTGCTCCCTCTGAGACAACTGCTGTATTCTACACAACCATTACCATTATTCACCGCTGGCTACCATCATGCAGGATTATTCATTGCAACATCTCCCCACAACATGCTCTTTTCATTGCCTATAATAGCTTGTTTTCTTCTCTCTGTACAGCTTCAAGAAGCTGTTGGCTATGCCTTTCCAACTTGCATCTACGTGTTTACAAATTATTGATCCTGTTGTCTCATGACTGACCTGAAATTCTCTCTATATCCTTTTTTTCTAGAAGACTTCTAGAAGTTCATTAAAAACCCAGATTACCCTTTTGGAGCCTCATCTGTGCCAGGAACAACTTCTAATACTAGCCAACCAATCCCCCTTCCTAGGGCCACCAGCAGATTTGTTTTGAGAGGCTTGGAGAGGAGAGAATTGATATGAAAGACATTTAGAAGGCAGAAAGGGCAAAACTTAGTGACCAGTTGAATGTGTTGTATGGCAGACTGGAAAGAGTTATGGTCAATTTTCTGGATTCTGGTATGGGCACGTGGGTAGAAGACAGAGTATAGGAATTCAAGTAGGTGGGGAGAAGAGAAGAGAATTAAAAGGCTTCAGTAATTGTCATGATTACATTTCAAAATTCTTGCTGTATGTTCAACTGCAGAGGGGTGGAATGAAAGTAGAGCTAACATCAGACAGAACACAGGCAAAAAAGAAAAAATTGCAGGCCCTAAAACAATTAAACTGGCATGGATGACACTATTCATGGGCACCACTTGAGGTACTTGGCAGAGTTTCCATCCAAGTGATAGCATTCAAGAGTCCAGGCCAGAAAATTCTTTCTTTGTTGAGAGAGAGAGCAGTTACTTGATCGTGTAAAATAGGTCTATGGCTGCGCTCTGTTCTTAATAAGTTCAAATACCAAGTAAGATGGATATAAGTAAATGGGAGATAAAAGATGGATATGTGATCTGGAAATGAGACAATGAAGTTTCAGAGATGGAGCAGTTCTGGATTATTTAAGGAGTAACATGGAGGTAAAGGAGATTGGAAATATAGAACAAATTGTGAGTCTAGTGTATTGGAAAGTGCATTGTCATGGGGGTTTATATTAAACAAAATATCAGATAGAAACAAATCAAAGTACAATGAATAAGGCAAATTATGTAAAATTTTTCATTTAGAGGTAACTATCATAAGAGGAATGAAATACATTTTTTTGTGAGGAAGAAAACGAGTATGATATTCCACAGCAGCCCTCTCTAATAGAATATTCTGTAGTGGTGGAAATGCTGTATGTCTTCACTGTCCAATATACTAGCTACTAGCCACACGTGATATTGAGCACTTGAAATATTACTAGTTTAACCAAGGAACTGAATTTTTTAAATTATTTCAGTATATTTAATTTTAATTTCATAAGCACATTAGGGTAATGACTATCATAATGGACTGTGTAGTTCTACAGATCTAGAAGAACAATGGACTGAAAATGGTAAGAGTGAGGTAGCACATTGCTGACTGTCCCACCAAAGTGGACCACAGGATGCAAGCGAAATTTGTAATCTTGCCCGTTTATCTTTCTAGCCTTCTTACTATCTACCCTGCCCTTTTGAGAGTACAATGGCATGAAGACAAGAAAAAATAATCATGTATAGGGGGCAGAGTGTATGCCATTTATAATTATAAGCTCTTGTTAACTAGGTGCTGTTGATCAATATGTGTGGTTTCAGTCTTTAGGTATGCAATTACTTCTGGCAGCATGTTCTTCAGGCTTCTGTATAGAGCAGCAATATCTAGAGTTTGGTCCATGGAACCCTGAGGGTTCTTAGGATCCCTTCAAGGGTTCCAGGAAGTCAAATTTACTTCCAAAATATACTATGACATTATTTGACATTTTCTGTATGCTGACACGGTACTGATTTTATGCAATCCATGATAGATAAAACAGCACCAATCAAGGCAGTGGCACAGAACTATTGTATTCTTCACAGCCAGGCACTTGCAGCTTTTTTTAAAAAAAGAAAATTTTATTTAAGAATGTCTTTAATGAGGCTATCATGATTATAAATTTTATTAAATTTTAACTCAATTATTCAACTTAAAAATATTCTATATGAAAAAAGGAGAAATACAAATAAAGCACTTAGGCTGGGCATTAAAAAACAGTGGTTATTCCAAAAACACTGTGCAATTGAGTTGTGATCTGAACATCATTTTCACTCAAAGGAATAACTGAAAATTGTTATTATTCAGAATTGGGAGTTTGGCAGACATTTTCTGGAAAATGAACAAAGTGACCCTATCACTTCAAAAAAACAAATTGTTGATGTTATACACAACCCATTTGAGCTTTAACAGGAAAATTTGAATATTGAAAAACGTATATTTTCCACTGTGAGCTTGACTGTTTCTCAGTACTTAAAGACTCTTCTGAGGATATTGGTAATGACATTAATGGATGTGATTTTTATGGTGTATAATGAAATGTGGCAAAATTTTGAAATTATAATTCTGAATAATTCCACAAACAGTTTTCAAATGATCAATATATAATGATTTAAAGATAAAAATATCAAAGTGCAAGACAGATCAATTGATTTTAATGAAACAGGCAGGGTAAAAAAGTTTACTGATACAGTTTCAGAATGCACATTACAACGAACATGTAAGAACTTACTACTAGTTGAGTTTTAGTGTAATACTATTTTTAGTTATCTGAAAACACTGTTAAAATTATTTTCCCTTGTTCGATTATATACCTGTATGAGGTGGGACTTTCTTTACATATGCCAATCAAAACAATATTCTGCAACAGATATAATACAGAGCAGATATGAGAAACCAGCAGTGTTAACCAGACATTAAGAAGACTCACAAAATTGTAAAATAGTGATATTCTGGAAACTCATATCACTGATGTATTTGAAAATATTGCAACTTTTTATAAAAGAAAAATATGTTTTAATGTTAGCATGCAATGATTTTTATTGTTATCTCTAAGTGAATTAATAAAAATATGTTGTAAATTTTGGTTTTAATTTACAATGTAGTAGATATAGATAAATATAATGCATGTAAACAGAAGAATTTTGGCTCACTCAGTTACTTTTAAGAGCATAAAGTTGTCCTGAGATCAGAAAGTTTGAGGGTCACTGATGTAGAAATATCTTATGCATTTTGCAGGACCTCAGTCTTAGAAAACCTTTTCCTGACTCCACAGCTACTCAATCCTTATTTTTTGTTAGTATAGCAATTTGTGTAAATGTTTCTTTGAATGTGTTTGCACTGTATGAGAGAGAAACAAAGTTAGAAGCAAGCAGACAGAAACATACACAGGTAGAATTAAGCAGTGGCCCTTTTTATAAAGTGGAAACAATCACATATTTATTAACAATAGACAGGGAAAATTAAAAGAAAATAGTGGAACAATGAAAGAGGAGCATTTGACAGGTTTATTTAAGAGAACTAGTTGTGAAGAAGAGTCAAGGTAAAATAATTATGCATGGAGAGGAACAAGTGCATTGTTATCTACACTGAGATAGGTTAGTGTTGATAAAAATTCAGCATTGGTGAAATGAAAACTTAGAATGGTAAGTGCTATGGTCTGAATGTTTGTGTTCCTTCCCTTTCCCCAGAATTATTTTATTGAATGCTAATCTCTAAGGTAGTGGAATTAGGAGGTAGACCTTTTGGGAGGTGAGATTAATGTCCTTATGAATGAGACACTAAAGACCACTTACCCCTTCCATCATGTGAAGACACAGCTAGAATGTTCCATTTGTGAACCAGAAAGTGATAATATCAGATCATTAATTATATGTAAAGAGAAATAGATATTATTTCAATAATTAATTGTAGCCACAATTTATTATAAAATACCCCCTTTCATACTGGACTATAATTTCCATAAAAGATAGAAAAAATGTGTACTTATCCATAGGTACACCCTTACCCATAGATTTCTTAGAGTGCCTTACATAAGCTCGATTCATAATGAAGTAGTGGTGAATGCCTGTCAAATAAGTAAGTGTGGGTTAATCTGTGTAAAAACATAAACAGCCCAGAAACAGAAACTACTAAGTGTTTCAAACAGAGAAAATAAAATTCATGGAATTGTTTACATGGGTTAGAGAAGAGCTGGTAGGTCAATAAGGGTTGGTGAGGCAAGCCAGAGATTAACAGCAGCTGGAAGCAGGACAACCCTAGAGCAGGGGCAAAGAGAAGAAATGGTGATAACAAATCTATAAGGGAAGCTAGATTCCTGGCCAGGAACCATCATATCCTAGAGAGAGGGACTGTTCTGTTATGAGCTGAGATGATAAAGCCACTGCTAAAAATGTTGCCATGGTATCTAACTCTCTCCTAAGAAACGAAAAATACTTTTGTTTCTCTCTTACTCCCCTTTTCCAGTTTTCACCATTAATAAACTTGCTCAGAGGCTGACTGGCAAGAAAAGCTCCCTGGCAGGAAAATGGCATTCCTTGTGATGTGTAACAGTGGAGAAAGGGGCAGGAAAAGGACTACTAGAGTATTAACAAATGCCCACTACAGTGGATCCTATAAGCTACCTGGTAGACTGATTTCTGAGGGAGCTAGCCTGCAGCCAATGGAACACAAAAATAATTCAGTACAGAAAAATTCAGTGTAGATGTCTTTTCTGGAATTATTATTTCAAAAGAGAGTGGAACAAAATATTTCTAATTTAGAAAAGAAAGTGTTATACAGGCATTAAATCTACACGTGTTCAAAATATGTTACATGATGTATAGGAAAACATATTTTGAGTAGTGAGTGAAATGGATTATACCCACAGACAAAGAAGAAACATGGTGAGAGTAATTATTTCTGGCATGTAGAGTATGTAAGGCTGCTAGAAACACAAGACGCACAATGGCAAAAGTATTTGCTTTTACGTAAGTGGGAAACATTTACAGCTTCTGGAATATAAAACTGTATGATCCTAAACAATCTTGTGTTTCTCGGACCTCACACTTATGGTGCAAGTCATAAATTTCAACCATCAGAGAAAACATTTCAGACTTTTTATTTTCATGTTTTCATTAAAGAGCTAAAAGGGAAATGAGAGAAACATAGTCAATTGCATAAATATGGAGGGTTTTCAGCAAGTAGGCTCTGTCTCTAGAATAAAGAAAATATTATTAGGGTAAAGAGGATGTTGCCTACTCTTGGTGAAACAAATTGCATGTTTGTGTATCTGTAATATCGACATCAAAGGTACCCAGGAAAGAAAGTAAAACGACAAATGATATCTTATTTCTGTCTCCTGGTACAATCTCCTATGAAATAAAAGGAATGCAAGAAAAAAATGAATAATTCAAATTTAAATTGCCAAGAAAATCTAGTGTTGTACTTTAAAATATCTGGGCGCTTGATGCAAGCTCAGTAGGTAAATGATTAAATAAATATTTGAAGTTTTGCAGGTGGAAAAGTTCTTAGACACTATCAAGTAAAATATCCTTATTATGTAGATGAAAAATGAGACCCAAAAAGAACAAAACACATTCCGGTTTGTATATACGTGATGGATAACAAAGAGTTCCTTTTCTTGACTCAAACACTTGTGGTTGGTCCCTGAACTGACACTGTAGTCAATCAGACCTGGGAAATAATTCAGAGCTCTGCTACTTCCTCTTGTGTGATCATATACAATTAACCTCTTTTTGCCTCAGTTTTCTCATCTGTACATAAAGATAAATGTATTACCTAACTCATAGGATATTTGTAAAGATGAAATGAGCTAATGCATATAATGCACTGAGCAGAGTACATAAGGACACAGCAGATGTTATCCTATTCTCGTTCTACATCACTCCCTGACTTTCCATCAAGCACTGACTAGCTAAGCATTCCAGTTGAAAATATGGTCTACATCCCTATGGAGACCTATAGAAGGAGGCAACAGTCACTCAAATGCTCTTGTAATATTTTCTTTATGACTCATTCCAATGCCTTCCCACTATCATGATGGTATTCTTATCCAGCCTTGATTTCTTCTACCCTGATTGCTTCTATTACCCATAATGAACAGGCTGCCCCAAAGCAAACTGGTCACTGCAATCTTTAGAGTATTTGGACAAATCACTTGGTAATGAAGCCTTTATTAAAGATGTGGTAATGAGGAGTTTCAGTAGGGACAATACTAGGTGGCTTCTGCACTGAGGGGTGGATATGAGTTTCTGGGGCAATTCTCTGCCACACTGAGAATACAAAATAAGCCAAAAAAAAAAAAAAAAAAAAAAGGCCATGTAGAGTAACATGATTTGTATATGATTGGTGTTCATGAAGTTCTGTTGTAATACAGTGGATCAAATGATTTGTACTTGGAATTTGTGCCAGGCATGATAGGCATAATTTATCTCATAGTCAAGGCAAACATGTCGTGGGTTTTTCAAATTCTTAGCATTCACTTAGAAAAAAAAAATATAATCCATATTATCAGTAGTCATCATAAAGGCAAAAGTAGTGTAGTCCAGGAAGGCGTCACTATAAAGATACTATTTTAAAATTGGCTACCAAAGGTGGGATGCAGTGGTTCACTCCTGTAATGCCAGCACTTTGAGAGGCCAAGGCCAGTGGATCACCTGAGGTCAGGAGTTCGAGACCACTGTGACCAACATGGTGAAACCCCATCTCTACTAAAAATACAAACAAATTAGCTGGGCATGGTGGTGGATGCCTATAATCCCAGCTAATCGGGAAGCTGAAGTATGAGAATAGCTTAAACCTGGGAGGCGGAGATTGCATTGAGTCAAGATGGCACCATTGCATTCCAGCCTGGGCAACAGAGCAAGACTCTATCTTAAACAAACAAATAAACAAACAAAAACTAACAAAAGGTGAGGCAGTGCATCTTGTAGCTGTGTGAGTGAAAGAAAAGCATTTCAGTTAGAGGTCCTGAGGTGGCTGAAATACATTGCTTCAAGATTCCCCTTAGACCTCTAGGCCTGTGGACAGGTCTACTCTGCCTTGTGAGAAGGTAATGGTACCCATTGTTTGAGGACTCTGTGACAAGTACCTTACAGGGCAACCTTCACCTATTCAAAAGCTTCATTCACCTACCCTTCCTGCCACCAGACCAATAATTTTGTCAAATCTGAGAATAAGCTGAATGAGGAAGAGCTCCGTATGTGAAAGGAGAACAGGAATTTTATACCAAAGGAACTATCAGATCTGGTGAAAATGTATAATACGTACCCAAAGTAATTGGTGAGTATGACAGGGAATATATATTGAAGGTACTGAACCAGAAATCACAAGAATATAATTATGAACATGAGTTTTCCATTTGGAGCCCCTCCCCCATGCCAGGAATTAAGATGCACACACAGGCCTTTGGAGATGATTTTAATATACTTCCTGGATGACTCTTAGAAACTTGGAAAAGGCAGTGACCTACATTGAGTTGGAAATAGCAGAACTGCTGTGGAAGAATATGGAAGAATGGATCAAAAGTCTCAGAGAAGAGCCTATGCTAGAATGAATGTTTGTAAGACTCAAAGAAACACCAGCTGAATATGCCAAAGCAATAAAGGATGCACTGGCAAAAGAAGCACCAGAATTCCTGAATGCCTTAGTAATGGTTGTCCTCTGTATGACAGGGCTGACAGTGGGAGATTCTGTCACTTCCCCTTAACAGTGGGATTGAGAGAATCTCAGAATAGCAACAGCCAGGGAGCAGTCCTTAACCATTAGAAGTAAGGTGGGTGTAATGCTCATAATGGGCATCTGAGTTAGAATGGTAGCCCTGAAATATCTAATATCTGACCCAGAAGATGACACATAAAGCATGATATGCCAGAGGTACCCAACAGGAATATTCATTGTATATAGCTATAAAACCTCAGTGGTGCAATTTATATTTCAGAGTTCTTGGTGGGACCAGACTAAGTCTCAATAAAGGGCGGGGATTTGTCTGAAAGTACATGTTATGGACTGCTTGTGTTTCTCTAAAACTCATATGTTGAAACCCTAAGCCCCAAAGTGATAGTATTTGGAGATGAGATTTTAGGAGGTAATAAAAATTAGATGAGGTCATGAAGGTCAGGTCATCATGATACAATTATTGTTCTTGTAAGAAGAAATACTAGAGAGCTCTCTCTCTGTCTCTCCCAGAATGCAAGTAAGAGGTTATCTGAGAACACAGGGAGATGTTGGCTGCCTACAGTGAAGAGAACAAACAGGCTTCAGAATAAAACCTACTTTGGTGGAAAGTTGATCTTGAACTTCTAGCCTCCAGAACTGTGAGAAATAAATTTCTGTTATTTAAGCCACACAGTCTATGGTATTTTGTAATGGTAGCCCAAGCTAATACAACATATTTTCATGGTTTCTTCATATTCTGCCCTGCTTTCTTCTCATCCTTACAGGTTTCTCCTGAGAGCACTCTCTCAATCAAGAGTTCCCATCTCAGGATCTGCTGCTACAAAATCCAACTTAGGATAGTAATGATGTTTATCACTTATTAAGTGAGCATGTGTCAAGTGCCAGACATGCCTACACTCAACATGCAGTGGCAAGCAAGACAAATATTTTACCCAGTTTACAAGGCTCAGAGGCCTGTGGTCTCACTAGTGTGATTTACTAGGTATTTTATTAATCAAAAATTACAGTAGTTTGTAAAAATACCTTTGTTAATGTCATAATTATTTTGACATTAGCTTCTGAATTTATGGTAATCTGATCATAGAATATGTCATGTAATATCTGTTTTAGGAAAAATGTATTAGGAGCTTAAAACATTTCATACATATTCTAGAAATATTCAAAGAGAAAGTATATTACCTGACTCCTCAACCTGGTTTTTACTATACTTTTGTAGTCTTGCTCCATATGTTATGGGATCCTTGGGGTGTTGCTTCACCAGCCAGGGACCACTGTGGACAGTGGTGCCTTTGCCTGAGGTTTGTTCAGTCCCACTGGGCCTACTCAGCCTGGTGGACTGTGCTTGGTTTGTGCTACTGGCCTGGATCCCATGCCTGCCAAGGGTGAGTGGAGTGCTGAGGGTTATGTGAGCAAGCATGGGGTCCAGCCACTGCACACGGCCAGGCACCTTGGGGGCTGTGGTGGGATGGGCAGCTCCAGGTACTGGCATGGGCACTGGCTCCCTGCAAGGCTATGGCTGGACCAGGCGTACTGCTAGCAGCTTCCATTGCTGGCACCAGAGAAACATGTTGTCACCCAGAAGCTTGGAGATGCCAGGAACCAAAGAACCTCAAAGAGGGTGTCACAGCCCTAGCCTGGAGAACTCCTAGGTCTGGGCTTCCCAAAGGGCTGCAGCTCTTCTTTCCTTCTTGTCACCAATAATGTGGCAAGCAAGGTGTGTGTTTCAACCTTGTTGACTTCCAGGGCCACCGACAGTGCAGAGGTGCCCGGGTCCGCAGCCACAGCTTGGGCGGCTGCTGCCGCACCCAGGAGGGCAGGTCTCTTGCCTGCTGTCTGTCCGCAAGAGCAGAGGGATGCCCGGGTCTGCAGGGGCAGCTAGGTGCTTGCAACTGCGCCCAGGGTTAGCGAGGCTCCACCCTGTCAACTCGGAAGAGGGCAGGGCTTCCTCCTGTTCCTGGCTGCCACCGGCTGGGTACACAGGAAACCCCAACTGCACCTCCCCGACTGCTGCTGGCATCACGGCAGCAGCCACGTCTGGGGCCACCACTGCCGTCACATAGATGCCATATTTCTACTCATTGAAATTGCTAAAGAGGTATCTTTTAAAATACTGTTTGGCTGGTTTCTTTATTATTTCTTCAATCATTTTCTTCCTGTGTTTTCATAATTTAATAGTTTTCTTTACTTATTTTTCTCAGTATTTAATCATAGTCCCTGTGTTCTTTGGTTCTCCTCTCTATGGATTCTACCTAAGAATTTTCCAACAATCATAGTATATCAGTTTCCTTGTTCTTTGCACATTCTTCTTGGGTACTGTTGAAAACTTCAGTGCATAACCAATAAGGCAGGTTGGGATACGTGATTTCAGGCTAATTCTTGGTGCATAAGTGGCACCTCTTTGGTGTATTTCTGCTTTAAAAGATGATCTTATTTTATCCTCTTCCTGTCTTATTATATTTCTAACTTTAATAAGTACAATTTCCAGTATCCAGGGGTACCTCATGGTCCTTTAATTATTTAGCTCATTTTGTTTTCAAGGACTCTACCCTACCACCCACGTTTTAATCTACATGTCCTCTTCACAAAGCGGGTCCATTGTGATCTGTCAGCCACAGCCTCTGCATGGATGTGGAGCTGTAGAAGTGTACATTAGAAGTGTTCTGATCACACTAAAAGAAGTCCCCAAAAATAGATAGAAAGACTGGTTGTGCCTAATATCATTTTAGTAGCCAGGTACCTAATTTCTTATTTTCTTTGTCTTCATAGAAATTTGAAAAGAAAATTGTGGGGGTGGGGGCAGAATCAAACACCACTAGTAAGAAACCTTTTAAAATTATAACCAATCAATTACATTTTGATATTTTTCAATATAGTGTTAACTTTAGCTACAATTTCCCAAAGGATAAAGACAAATTCACACTCACTGCATGACCTGAGAACGTTCCTTAGGGATATGGTCAGCAACATTCCACCTTCCTCATGCCCCAGTGAGAATCTGTTCAATATGTCTTCTCCAGTCTTCTATTTTATAGATATATGTTGGAGATTGGAGGCGTCCAACGGTACAAAACTCTATACAAAAGCATGCTAAACATTGTTCTGAAAACTAGAATGATATGAGAAACCACACAATATAGAGATACATGTATCATTATAAAGTATCTAGGTGAGAACACTCAAATGAGAAGAATATGCCTGTACAGAATGAAAAGAAACTTGAACCTCTAATAGACTTTCTAAATTAATTAACATATAAATAAATTTTAATATGTTCTTTTCAATTTCATTAGCAGTGTAACTGACTATTCTATGAAAACATGTAAGCACAGAAGTTAAAAATAATCCAAGTGCACTTTATTTCTTTTCATCTATGATTAGGTTGTCCAATATATTTTATTTGCCTTATGTTGCTTATGGAAGAAACAATTGGCACTACTTCTACACAGTAATGGTTTCTTTATTTCTTTTCATCTATGATTAGGTTGTCCAATATATTTTATTTGCCTTATGTTGCTTATGGAAGAAACAATTGGCACTACTTCTACACAGTAATGGTTTCTGAATATATTTAATTGCCTAGGAATATAATCTGTACTTGATGTGTATGATGGTACAGTTATTTGCACAATTTATGAAAGCTGAAAAAAATCACAAAAAAATAGGAAATTTTGTGCACCTGTAAAAACATGTTTGTATGCACCATATAAACTCATCAATATTCTACTGTTTTGACCTAATATATAACTGATTTATTAAATATACTGATTACAAATGCCCTTACATTTTAGGATAAGCTAAAATGTTGATGGGAGTAGGACCTTTGGACCAAGATTGGGGACTCCAGGTCTCTCTCCTCATAGAATGAATGACTTCAGATTTCTTTCATATTTTTGTAAATAGGGACCTAACTGGTTGGGTGGCCAGATATGTGCAGACATGTCTATATAAGGCAGGGTCAGGTAAAAGATGGCACTTTCCTGGTGAGTAATTTGAAAAGAGTTTAATACGGGATAGTTGACAAAAGTCTGCATAGGGTGTAGTAAAACCAACCAATGATGCAGAAACTCAGAAGAGGATCAGGTCTGAATGGAATAGGGGGAAGAAAGGTAACCAGAATCCAGAAAGGTCCTTGTCAAGGTATGTGACTCAGGGGTACAGCCAACCCTACAGAAAATATGCAAGATAAATCAATATTCTTTCTCTAGTCCCCAGTACTTGATCCAATCTGGAAGACAGAGAACAAAAGAATACATGGATGTTGTCTATATGGATAAGTTACCTGTGCACAGATCATTGCAAAGAATAGTAGACAGTGCATCTGGTTTTATTAATTCAAATCCTCACTCTGGTAACTCTCCTGTCAGGCTCCATACATCAACCCTATTACCCTCCACCTGCCCTCCAGTTAGTATTTCATAACAGTAGAACAATTTCAGGAGAAACTGACATATGATCCCCATTTTATTTTTATAACTTTATTAGGGTTATCCTTACAAAATTGAATGAAAATTTTTAATGTATATACTATGTCAAAATATAAATAATAAAATTAATTTTCTAATATGCAAATTATCACTAGATTTAGTGAAACACTATATCTTTCAATGATTTTTAAACTTGGAAACATATATGATGCCAGTTAGATAAGAAACAGTATGTACCCCATTAGAAACAATATTGTATAAGTCACTGATTTTTGTGCTGCAATTACTAGATCAAAAAAACTCCTGGGTCAGGAGGAAATTGAATCCAATGGTCACATTATTGCAGAGTTTGGTACACAGTATGTTTTTCACAGAGTTTCAACCATCAGTTCACTTGGCTGTAAATTGCCAGGCATTCAGCCTATTAAAGAAAAGCTGACTGAATCTTACCGTGTGCTGCAGCATGGTTATTTGCCAATGTAGTCTAAGTCACACTTTCTATTCATGTGCTGCTCCACAGAACAGCTCAGATATGTCAGGAATGTTACTGAGCTGCCAATATGTCAAATGCATGGTAGAAAGTACATGGTGGAAAGCTTTCCCTTTTGTTTTCTTGATTACATTAGTGTATTCAGAGCTCCTTTATGGCTCCAGATGGGCACCACTTGAACAAGTGCTTTTCTTTTTATAAAACATTGCCATGCCATTATGACAGGGAAATATCCATTGTTGTATTAGATTCTGTTTTACTACAATATTATTAACCCAAACCCTTGAGGATTCAGTCTTGTTTTTCAAAAATTGGAAATAGCCACAGGCTTTGAAATTTCTTGAATAATTCTCAGTCTGAAGTTGAGAATAAGATACTTTTCCTTTAGTAATTCAAACCAAATATCTACCGGCCAACCTCCTTTTCCTATTTCTAAATATCCAGTAGCAAATAAAGATAGAGGTTCAATTATCAGGCAGCTAAAACTAAGCCTGCAAATTCAACTTCTTTTTTTTTTTTTTTTTTTTGAGACAGAGTCTCTCTGTTGCCCAGGTTGGAGTGCAATGGCACGATCTCTGCTCACTGCAACCTCCACCTCCCGGGTTTAAGTGATTCTCCTGCCTCAGTCTCCCCAGTATCTGGGACTACAGACACGCGCCACCACACCTGGCTAATTTTTGCATTTTTAATGGAGACATGGTCTTGCCATATTGGTCAGGCTGGTCTCAAACTTCTGACCTCAAGTGAACCCCCCACCTCAGCATCCCAAGGTGCTGGGATTACAGGTATGAGCCACCATACCCAGTCAAATTCTACCCTCACATTTCCGAACTGAAGCAGAAAATACACTACTTTTTTGCACTCAAGGCCAGAAAAGAGATTGGAGGTGCAGAATATGAGAGGCAATGAGTCTAAGAAGTCATGCGTTGTAGGAGAAAGCTCAATGAGTAAGAATAAGGACACCTGGGTTCTGCTCTTAATTCTGTCCCATAACGCCAACTAAATCTTTTAGCTTCGGAAACCTTATCTGAAGATTGAGGATAATAGCAGTTCCCTACTCTAGTTTATTGGATTATACTGAGAATCAAGGAAGATTGTGTTATGACATTAGAAAATGCTACAGAAATAGTAAAGTTCTGTATAAGTACAACACAAACGAAAATAGCAGAAGTAAATTGTTATATGAAAATATAACAATATTCAATAGCAATAAAAATACTGTTGACACACACACACACATACACACACACGATTCCCAAAAAAGCCTTTCTATACAGAATAATCAAGGCTTACAGACAATCATTTGGGAAGGCAAAAATATGATCAAAGTAATTAATATAAACTTTAATTACCATGTTTACCAAAATGTATTTCATGGAAATTCTTTAAACAGGCTATTTATAGGTGTTAGGTTAAAGGAAGGGAGGGTGGAAGGAAGGAGGGTGAGAGGGAGAGACAAAAGAAAACGGAGATTCTATTGTAAAATAAAATAAATTTGGAGATTAAATTTAAACAGGTAAGATTTTTCAGACTTTAATATCCTTATATTTAACCTCATCATTACATAAAGTGGGGTATAGAGAAGGCAGAATTTCCAAAATTTTATGTCAGTTGAAACTGCTGGAATATACTTTGAAAAATGCTGTTATAGAGGGATTTGCTTAGTCAAGTAATTCTGGAAAGCAGCCAAATCCTAGAACAGTGAAGTTAGCAAGTTCCTTAATGCACACAGAAGATCAATCAAAGTAAACACCAAAAAGAATAACCATGGCTAACATTTGTTCAGTAATTCACAGATAATAAAACATTCTCACATAATTATCTCTTCTGATTCTCCACCCATTTTTGATAAATAAGTATTATATCCACATGTGCAGATAAAGAAGCAAATGCTATTGGAGTGTTAGTGTCTAAGATCACAAAGCTGGTGGCAGAACATTAGTCTCAAATGTAAAGTGTTCAATCCATAGGGTTTCCATTATCACCTGCTGCTTTACTGTTGAAAAAAGGAAGAGGTCTTATTCTTGTTATAAGGTTACTAGTCCTAGCTTAAAGGTCCCACTGTCACGACTTCATACAACCTTCGTTACTTCCCAATGACCTTATCTCCAACTATCATCACATCGGAGGTTAGGGCTTCAACATAGGAGTTTTGGTGAGGAGACACAAACATCAAATTTATAACAATATCATTTTATACAGTTGAAGACAGGCTTGAGGCATAAATCATAGCTCATGGACTTGTGGTAAGAGAGGGGGGTAGAAAGTGGAAGTAGCATGCCAATTAAATAGATTAGTGGCATCATTGTAGATCAAAATGATTTTATCAAGGTCCACCAGTTCAGATTGGCATGTTGTCTAAGGCCTTACACTTTAGCCTTACACAGAATGCCCTTAACTACTTGCCAGGCTGCAGATCTGTGTCAGTCATTCCATTCTAGTTTCTGGATGAAGAACTAAAACTGCCTACTATATGTGGTCACACACAGTATTGGTGACCACCTAACAGCTAACAGAATATGGTTTTATATCTGAAGGTCAGGGAGTATAGCTTTTGACAACTTATTTGTCCTCTGTAATTTTATCCTTGATCATAGTTACTCATTTCCTTGGAGTGGGGAAAGTACCTTGAAACTTAATAAGGACAGAAATCTCCAAGTACCTTCAAAATTATCTGGGTATCTGAATGATTGAATAGGGCTTTCAATTACCTTGATGCATGCTGAGTGTATTGAGTTCTGCTAAATGATTAAGGTGTCCTTTGTTCTAGCTGAATCCCCTTCCAAGGAAAGGGGCTGTTAAGCTGTGTAGAGTGTCAACAGGTAAAATTTTAGGAACACCTCCTTGGCCACAGCTGTGTCCTGGAGTAAGTAAAGTCCTAGGTTCTCTTACCACCTAATCCAGCAATTTGAAGCTGTGAGGTAGAACGAGTTTGGGACTACCCTGTTAGGCACTGGCCTCAGGGTTTCAGAACAAGTGGTAATTCCTAAAAACTTGAGTGAAATGGAGTAATCGTTTGAGCATTGCTTGCTCATTTGGTGGGCACTTCAGCAGAGCACTGGGATGCTTGAGGTGAGATCTTTATAGATGGGACCTGAGCCTGAAATTGGAAAGGATGAGGGGGTTGGTGGCTTTTGGCATGGGTAAACTGAATGCCAAATCTAGGTCTTGATAGACGCTAACTTGGGGAAGCAAAAACAACTAAAAAACTTCCATCTATGAGATAAAAGTAAAGTATATAATCTGTAGGGTGCAGCCCTACAGGGCCTGTGGGTTTTTCTCTTCATGTGAGGCGACGAGAGATCGTAGAAATAAAGACACAAGACAAAGAGATAGAAGAAAAGACAGCTGGGCCCAGGGGACCACTACTACCAAGACGCAGAGACCGATAGTGGCTCCGAATGTCTGACCACACTGCTATTTATTGTATACAAGGCAAAAGGGGTAGGGTAAGGAGTGTGAGTCATCTCCAGTGATTGATAAGGTCACGTGAGTCACGTGTCCACTGGACAGGGGGCCTTTCCCTTTTAGGTAGCCGAGGTGGAGAGAGAGAGGACAGCTTACGTCATTATTTCTTCTATGCTCTTCTCAGAAAGATCAAAGACTTTAATACTATCACTAATTCTGCCACTGCTATCTAGAAGGCGGAGCCAGGTGTACAGAGCGGAACATGAAAGTGGACCAGGAGCGTGACCGCTGGAGCACAGCATCACAGGGAGACATTTAGGCCTCCAGATGGCTGCAGGCAGCCTTGACTGATGACAGGCCTTCCACAAGAGGTGGTGGAGCAGAGTCTTCTCTAACTCCTCCAGTAAAAGGGAGACTCCCCTCCCCGGTCTGCTAAGTAAGGAGTGCCTTTCCAGGCACTGGCGCTACCGCTTGACCAAGGTCCGCTAGGCAACAGGCACCTTCCCAGGCACTGGTGTTACCACTAGACCAAGGAGCCCTCTAGTGGCCCTGTCCGGGCGTGACAGAGGTCTCATACTCGTGCCTTCTGGTCACTTCTCACCGCGTCCCTTCAGCTCCTATCTCTGTATGGCCTGATTTTTCCTAGGTTATAATTGTAGAACAGAGATTATTATAATATTGGAATAAAAAGTAATGCTAGAAACTAATGATTAATAATATTAATATATAATCATATTTATATTCTATTTCTAGTATAACTATTCTTATTCTATATATATTCTTTATTATACTGGAAAAGCTTGTGCCCTCAGTCTCTTTCTTTGGCACCTGGGTGGCTTGCTGCCCATAATAATCCAATATAAATACTATATGGTGGAGATATATATATATATATATATAGAGAGAGAGAGAGAGAGAGAGAGAGTGTTTTAATTTTTTCAGTGGTATGTCTACTTTTTTGGGGAAAGAAGTAGGCCACAGGGTAGGCAATTTTATCCAAGTTGGCTGAATCATTATACTTCTTCACTACCAGTTACTGACCCATGAAGGATGACTGCTAATTCATATGCTGTCTTTCTTTGCATTAATTTAAAAAATAGAATCACTTTCTAAAAATACTTTAGTTCCAACTATCAGAAAATTATCATAATATACATATTTTGAGTGAATAACTCATTTTACAGACATCTGTTGGAAAATTGCAGTAATAAATATACACAACTATGACTTTTCTATAAGAATGGCACAAGTGTAATAGTAGTTTTGTACCCTACAACCCCATCCATATCACAGTGATTGACTATAGTGTGTGTTCTTGATCTAAGTTGGATGTATAAAAATTTTCTCCTGAGAGCTTGCTGTGATGACCATCCTTTTCTAGTTGTAAAGTTGTGAAAACGTGAGCATGAGTTTACCAGTGACCAAGGTTCAAATTTGTGGAGAAAATGGTATACAGGCAAGAAGCCAATCCGCAAAAGGGGAGTGGGAAATAGAGTCACAAAGAAATAGTCCCAATGATTCTAGAATTTCTGGCTCCAATTCTACCTGAGGATATTTTTATCCTCACTTTTCTATGGTTCAAGTATGAGACATTTTTTTCTGTTGAGTTGAGCAAAATTCAGATTTTGTCACATGGTTAAAAAGTCTTCCAATTAACATACATTGGATGTTCTCTTAATCCATTTGGGCTGCTATAATAAAGTACCACAGACTGGATGGCTTATAAAGAATAAAAATTCATGTCTCACATTTCTGGGGCCTGTGAAGCCCAAGGTCAAGACACGAACTGATTTCGTGTCTGGTGAGGTTCTACCTCCTTTTAGAGACAGGTCTCACTGTAGCCTCATATGATGGAAATAGGGAGGAAGCTCTCTGGCACCTCCTTTGTAAGGACACTAATCCCCTTCATGTGGGCTTTGTCCTCATGAATTAATAAATCCCAAAGGCCCCATCTTCTAATACAAGTACCTTGGGAGATAGAATTTCAAATTAATTTTGGAGGAATAATCACACCATAGCAGAGGTCAAATAAAATGAACTCACTATAGTTAAGAATGAGGGCAGGAAGAGATACTCCGAGTAATCCCACTTTGTATTAGAGTCATGTAGAGAATTATCTAATTGTTCCTGCTGGGATTATGTCTAATTAAATCTAGTGGCACATCTACTCTTAGCATAGATTCTTGCTCAAGCATTTACAAATATTTGTTGAATTGAATTAATTTCAAAACACACAGAGACAACAGTTTACTCATTCATTCATTTTGTTAAGTATTTATTGATCAGCCTTTTTGCAATAGACAGAGTTCTAATTTCTCAGGATATTGTGTTGAGTACTTACATTTAAACTCCCAGGTCTCATTTTTTTAAACCTATATACATCAACAGTAGATAGTCATCATGCCAAAAGCAGTTGATACATTAAAAGGAGACATTGTCCAGAACAATAGAGACAATTCAACAAAATGTATTAGTGAACAAGGAATTCTAGCTCTCAATTCATTGTTCCCTAGATGTGATATATTGGATATGCCATTTAGCCTACTAAGGTCTTAACATTTAAGTAGATGCTCTTTAGATTTATACTTATTTAAGATTTATCTAGATGTTCTTTAAAGCTTATAATAAACAGAAATTTAACTAGACGATTTTTAAGGCTTATTCCAGGTAAAAAGAAACTTAAAGTCTTTATTTTAATCTCTCAAATTGGTGGTTTTCAAAGTATGGTCCCCTACCAGCATCCTAGAAATTTGTTAAAATACACATTTTAGACCTCACCCTAGACATACTGGACTACAAACCCTGGGGCAGGGAGTATAGCAATCTTTTTTTTTTTTTTTTTTTTTAAGAAGTTCTCATGGGTACTAGAGTTTCTCAACCACTACCTGGACATATAAAATATATTTAATAGTAAATATATGTATGGAAAACTTTTCTAATTTTTCACAGCTATATCACTGATATGGATAGGCTTAGTATCCCCACCCAAATCTCATCTTGATTTGTAATCTCCATAATCACCACGTGTCAAAGAAGAGACCAGGTGGAGGTAATTGAATCATGGGGGCAGTTCCCCTATGCTGTTCTCATGATAATGAGTGAGTTCTCATGAGATCTAATGGTTTTATAAGGGGCTTTTCCCCATTCACTCCACACTTCTTCTTCCTGCCACCTTGTGAAGAAGGTGCCTTGCTTCCCCTTCACCTTCCCCCATGATTGTAAGATTCCTGAGGCCTCCCCAGCTATGCTGAACTGTGGGACAAAATATTTTGGGAATATTCTTATGCTTTTTGTGAATTTAAAATTACGTCAGTGTCACAGAGTTTATTTCCTATGGGTTAATTACTAGGGATCAGCTGCAGTGGATTAAACACACACACACGCACATGCACATATGCACACACTTGAGAATACTGATGAAGGCTTGTAACTGAAGAAACAAAAACTAGATGATCTCTTGTAATTATCCAATTCTTCCTGTTACAAAACTCAGAAAATGATTAATAGAGAGACAGGGAGAATAAAATCCTGGGTTTACAATCACTTCTGTAAATGAGTAAGACCCTCCTTTATTTAGAAATCCTTTCTAAGTTAATAAGTAACGTGGTTTGGGTGTGTACATTTGCAGCTAGCACTAGTACATTAATGAACTTATAGAAAGATTTACCAGAAATTTTATTAGGTGTCACTTTTGCTGTTTGGTCTCTATAACTAGAGTCTAAAACATACTACATACTGATCTCTGAGAGAGTCTAGGATGACCCAAAGGAATGAAAGATTTTTCCATAGGGTAATACAAAAATAGGAAGTAAATACACTTGATTTATATTCATGGGCCCTTTTTATTCTGTCTTCTCCTCCTCAATATTTTTAACTCTCTTTATAAAAGTTTTTTCTTTAGACATATTTTATGGAGATTTGCTTTAAGTGATCCTTAATGACTAGAAGATAGGGACAGACACCACTGCTGCAATCCTACCAGCTTTCTCAGTTTGGGCCTGGAAGCCAATTTTAACTTTTCCCTATTCAGTTAACTCCATATTGTATAAAGATATAGATAGATAGATGATAGTCATTATCTCAGAGTGAATTGTGGTATGGGTGTGGGTGGTGTGTTTCTAAGCAATAATTTTGATTTGATTTTAAGCCAGAATTATTTGTTTCAGTAGCAGCAGTGGATATTAGAGTATCAGAAGATAACAGTTTTCTTTCTTTCT
>NW_012101266.1:1018592-1020050 GCF_000951045.1 Mandrillus leucophaeus | reverse complement strand
GCCTACTATTAAGAGTCAAAAAATAATTCTAATCTAGAAGAATAGTACTTTCTCTTTTTCCCTACCATTAACTCTGGCTATTTTTGACAATTTTGGAGAGTCTGTAAACCTGATATAATTATTTTCATGTATATTTTTATAAAATGAAGAATTTGAGGATATAAAGGATGTTTTAAAAAATCTAATTATCCCTACCTCAGAGAACTCAAGCATATTACTTATTTAACACTTATAATCATTTCTTCTCTTTTTCTTTTCTCCAGTTTGCATGCTGCAGACTTGTTCTTATAATCTCTTCTTAAGTCTTTCCAGCAGCATCTGCTTTTCACCTTTCCTCATTTCTTCCCCTGATTTTTCAATGCAGTTTTCAATGGTTTTCTTTTGACACCACTTTCAAATTTCTCTTTCTTCCTCTATATTCCACATATGACTTCCAAAGGTTTTGTAAAGATGAATTGTCCAGGATGAAGAGAGTGATTGATTAAGAGCCTGTAGAACTGGGAAGAGGAGAGTTGCCAAGATTGTCTTCATGTGTAGAAGCATAGTGGAGCTACCCAGAGTGTGAGAAGCAAGAAACAGAGAGCCGTGCTAACGCATGACGAAAAGCGGAAGCCTATTAAAAGAATGATCTGGAGGAGTGTGCAGTGAAGAAAATAGAGTCAGCCTGCCGGGTCAGTAGCTAATAGCCCATGGGTTTGCAACTGAGGAAATTAAAACTGTAGCTAATGAGAATTGTAGACACCTACTGAGAGTGAACCGAAGGCTTCCTATTAACTTCCCTTCTTGGGTCTTCTTGACAGAAAAGTCAGAAAGTTGTTTCCTAATTGTGTAGTAGCAAAAGAGTTGAAATGGAGGTTTAAAAAATGATGAAAGAGAAGTTTGAGGCAAACTCTTACTCAGCTCCTTCACGAGGTCCAAATAGGATGCCTCCCCCACTCCACTCAAAATGTAAATCAGCATAGTTCACAAAAAGAGGAAGGACAGTTAAAAAAAAAAAAAAAAAAAAAAAGAGTTGGGCCAGATAAGACATACAGCCAAGACGACTCAAGACAGTCAGCGGGAATTTGGGGTGTGGGGACTTCAAATTAATATATCCAATATTAGCTTTGTGGAATTAGCAGGATTAGGGTACCTCTTTCAAGAACACTGGTTAAATTTCATGATTTCAATAGATGACCAATAGCTATTATTATGTACCTCCCCCCGCTTTTTTTTTCCTGCAGAAGTTAAAAAGTTTGTTTGACTCGCAGGTCACCAAGAGATTGATTAGAGGCCTCTCGACATCATTTGGGTTTGGATAAATCTGTAGGGCCACTTTACAGACTGTCTCCAACTCCTGATCCCACTGTGGTTCTTTCTGAATTGATCCAGGTCCCTGCTAGCAAGTGAAGCAGAAAGAATTCAGGCTAGTTGTGAGATGACATACAGCAGGCTGAGATGATGGGGACATTTCAGAAC
>NW_012101266.1:1006653-1016547 GCF_000951045.1 Mandrillus leucophaeus | reverse complement strand
CATTACCTCTATGAACTGAACTCCGCATTTGTTACCTAATATAAGTCTGTTAAAATGGGCCATTCGTCACCAGGGTTAAGTTTGCCAATGGCAAATGTCGTTCCTGTAGGTTACTCCGCAGACAGAACATAATTACTACTGAGGTCCTGAGAGTGGCTGTTAATATAGATTCAGGGATAAAACTTGTTCGTGTTTTCAGGGTTTCTCTAGGATTATTGCTTCACAACTGGTTGACAGATGGTGGGGTTATGCATTGAAATTCAATTCTAAAAATGCTGTCCCTTTCTTTGTTATTCTTTTATATGACATCTTTGGCAGACTGTGTTTTCATCTGAAACATTATGGCGTTTTAAAAAATGAAATTGGGCATATTCCTTTCGGCAGAATTGTGCTTAATAATTGGTAAGGTTTCTATGGGGAATGTAGAAAACCTACAGCGGCACAGAAACGTATTTACTGTTATCATGAGGCTGAGACTAAAAGAAAGGTAGTTAAGCAGAATTCTGCATCTGTGAGCCATACTTCCTTATGTTATAATGCCAGTCCACTCACTTTTTTTTGCACAGAATAAATGACAAGAAACTACACATGGTCCTGGTTTTACTTTGCATCATTATTTATGGACATTTAGAGATCAAGTAGATCTGTAGTGAAATCTTCAACCTCCCTGTGGTTATTGGGTAGAATCACAAAAATGTAAATCAGGAAATCTGTTGATACCACTTTCTGTGTCTTCATTACTGAAGATTTTTTAAGGTGAAAAAAAAAGGTTGTTTATAAGAGGAATAGAAAGCAGAGATAATGTACAACCCAGTAGATGAAAATATATAACAGATCTAGAGATACAATTTTGACTCAACATTTTGGAATATTTGTTTGCCTTAAGGATCTGTTTGAGTAAAAATCCCACCATGAAACTGAAATTTATGACTGATAAATAATGTGATGTGATTGTTAATTACTTTTGTGGGGTATCATCATCCTAGATTTGCACAAGAAAGTGTACCTACTATGGCCAAATCCCAAAACATTGGCTATTCATGTAATACGAAGGAAAGTATTTTGAGAACAAAGTATTTATAGGGAATGTTTCACCTATGACATCTTGCAGTTGTCCAGCATGTATCTTTTTAGGATAATCCTGCATATGTGAGTGAACATGTCTTGGTATAGTTTTGGATAAAGAAATAACAAAACTTTGTATATTACAAAGCTTGTTGGTTTCTGTAAATGAATGTTACTGTTCATCAGTTGTCATATTCAATATTCTGGCAGTTTAAAATGAGTACGTGTCAAATATACACTGCTATATTTAGAATTCTAACTCCTTTATTGGCAATGCTAGGCTTTTAGACCATAATATATTTTAATATAAATTATCGGCGAGCTCTTCTTAACTTGGAACAGAAATTAAAAATAAAAAAGTAGTTATGACTGTATCACTATGTCAGTCATCACATAGTATTTGTTTTTTCTATCTGCTTTCAAAAAATATCTAGTTAAAATGCAATCTTCTTTAATTCTGCTCTTTGTTTTTGCATAATTTCTGCACCAACAATATTAAACTTTGGTTTGAGGTTATTTTGAAATTGCTTTTCTTCATAGAAGTTCTCCGAGCTTAAGTCATCTGAAAACTCAGGTAGTAGAATAGATTCAAACATAATAGTAATTGCTTGAAACACTTTAATAAATAGTGACAAAACTCCAGTCTGCTCAGCAAGATGAGTTGTTATTTTGGGTATCTGTTTTATGATTATTTCATTCTAATTGCTTAATCAGTTATAATTGGATTATATATTAGAAGCAGAGGAACAGGCTTTCTAGAAAGTCCAAGAGCAGTCTTATTCTACTGTCAGAATTTAGTAAAATCTCAAACAATTTGACTTTTCAGAAATAATATGGGTCCTTTAGTTTTCTATGCAATTTATTTATTGGAAAAGCCTTAAATATAATTCAGTATACTTATTGTGCACCTACCATGTTCAAAGTACTAATACCACCTTTTTAATTGCCACCAAGATGAATAAAGCATCGTTTCTGGTCTCAGTGAGCTCCAAAGGTTGGGTAGGGATATATTTATCCTGTCTTTCAACCTCAGCGCTATCAAAAGGCATTGTGGCCTTTAGTGGCCACTCTCACTGCAGGCTTGGGGAAATCGAGAATTGAGAATAAGAATGAGTATATGTTGATTTATAAAATGATACATGCTGCATACTTAGTAGTATGGCAAGTCTTTGATGAAGAAAGAAGCTTAAAAAGATTAAAATATATGAATTTTGAGAAATTTGCAGTTGATTTAGTTTGTCATGATTAACATGAATGGATCAATACCATATACAGGAGATAACATGTTCAAATGTTGTAACCAAATATTGAAGATTTCCATGAAAAGTGAGTCTTTTGGAGAAATGGAGAGTTGAAAAGGAAGATTTTGAATTCTTCTGTTTCTTAATGTAAATCAGGTTTTAAGAGATAGTCAGAAGGTAAAAGGAAATAGGTTTGGACTACATGAGTAATCCACGTTGCATTTTTCTACACATTGAAAAAAAAATAAAAAGAAAATAGTAGTGAAACTCTAGAGTTTTAGGGATAAAATTAACCATAACTGGTAGAGTAGGTGTGAGTGATACTTTTTCACTATGAAACGTAGAAACAAGGCAATTGCTTTTTAAAATATTTCTGAAATAATCTAATGCCTTTGAGTAGCAATATGCCTGTTCTTTTATGAAGATCTCACTGGTAAACTGTTTTGCATTAAATGCAGGTATTAATATGGGATCACATACTGGTCACATTACTGGTCACAGTGACACTGGAATCTCTAATAATCAGCCTTTTATCTGGAAACAAAATTAATTGCAGCTTTGGCGGGATTCTCTTCTAGTTTAGACTCGTTATAACCTTGAGCTTTTCTTGTAGTGTTTATTTTTATGATTTGAAGCAACAAAGCTACCATATGAGTTGAAAAAACATTTATATATATAATTTCTTGAGAGGCTCTCTGAGTAGACATGACTCTAACGGAGGAACAAATTAAAATAAGTTGTTTTGTTGTTGCCTTAGAATCACTCAGTGACTGGATCTCCATTGGTGAGAAGTATGTCAGCATCGTTGCCATGGACTGGAAAGCACCCATAATTTGTCTTATAGTGGCATAAACTGAAAAAAATTTTAGTTGAATTTTGAAAAATTTGAAACCTATAGGAAACAGTCTGATTTGAACTGATGAAAACAGAATTAACAATTATCTGAAAAATATTTTCACTTTTAAATGTTCCCTCTTTTAATGTCTTAACCGCTTGATATTCTATAGTTTGTTGTTCTGGAAAGTCCTACTGAGTATTTTTTGGTTAATAAGCCCATGCATAAAAAATTCATTACAAGAAAAAATTATAGAGAATAATCTTGGAAGTATTTTCTTTTTGTTTGAGACAGAGTCTTGCCCTGTCACTTAGGTTGTAGTGCAGTGATAGAGATCTTGGCTCACTGCAGCCTCCATCTCTTAGGCTGAAGGAGTCTTACCACCTCAGCCTTCTGAGTAGCTGGGACTACAGGCATGCGCCACTATGCCTAGCTAATGTTTATTTTATTTTTATTTTTTGGTAGAGATGGTATCTTGCTATGTTCCCTAGACTGGTCTTTAACACCTGTCTTGAAGTCATCCTCCTGCTTAGGCCTCCCAAAGTGCTTAAATTATAGGCATGAACCACCATGTCCACCCCAAAGTATTTTCCAGGTTCTAAAGTTGTGAATAAATAGAATTTAGTAGTTCTTTTAATTGTAGCAATAGTCATACTTTTATTACTTTATACAACAGTCTACCTCCCCAAATTGTGGTATATTTACCAAATGCTAAAATGCTCTAAAATTTTTCTTTACTTAGGCATGATGGCCTAGCATGTTACCAAAAATAATTTTGAGAACATAAACATAGCCAGTAATCATCCATCATTGTCTATTTCCAATGAGTTAAAACATTCAACACTTAGAGGATTAGCTGATAAGAAATTCAAGCAGCCTTAAAGTAATAGACAATGTGTTTCAGGAAATAGTGAAGTCATAGATAATAAAGCCCGTCTAATAGGTTTCATTATTACCTGAATTATGTTATTTTCACCCTTGCTTCTCTGAGGATCTCAGGTACTTAAATCTAAATATAGAAAAAGAGATAGAAATGCAAGTTGGAGCAAAACATATTTTCCCAAACTATAGAACTTTCCTTCTGTAGAATAGTTTATGAAAAATTTCAGGGTCAATTTTTGAGAATTCGCGTAATAAAATTCCAGTAGGTCGCTGATGCAACTCTGATTGAAATATACGTAACTGACATCAAGTTGCAAATACAAAATTAACAAACAACAAAGGGCACTATTAAAAAAATCAAATTTATTTTTTCTGATGTTAGGAGCAGTACATGAATATTATAGAAAGTTTGCAAAAACCTAAAGAAATATAAAAGAGAAAATAAAAATTATCTGTAGTACCACGTAAAAATAGATATACTAAGCATTTTGTTATATTTCCTCTTAGTCTTTTTGTATGCATATTTTAACTTAGATGAAGTTATATAAAGTTATAGATTATAAACAATGACATTTTCTACTTTCTTGAATAATATAGATCATAACTATTACACAGGTTTGCTGTAAGTTACTTCATACTTCTCTTAATGTTGGATAGTCTATTTATTTCCAGCTTTTCATGGTTATTAAATATCACTAGAAAGAGGAGTTTTGGCAATATGAATAGCTAACAGAGGTCTTACTCTCTGCCAGGTACTCTTCTCAGTGCCTTTATCTATATTAAATTATCTAATTCTCAAAACAGATAGATGAGGAAGTTACTAATATTGCCGATTTTACAGATAAGAAATCTGAAGTCTGAGATATTAAGTCATTTGCCCAACTCACTTGACTTGTAAGTGGAGAAGTGAAGTTTCATTGCCAGATAGCTTGGTGTCAGAGAACAGCATTGACCACCAAGCTCTATCACGTTTCCTAATTGTTTTTAAACATTTTCTTAGAAGTCAAGGATCTAAAAGCTTTATAATTGTCAATTCATGTTGCCAAACTGTCTTCCAGGGAGTTTTCACAAATTTTTGCTTGCAGCAGCAGTATATATGTGGACACTGTTTCTTAAATTGGGAGTGAAGCTAATAAACCATTTCGTTATTTCATTAAGGCTTGCTGTAGTTTATTAACTTCATGGTAACAGTCATTGTTTTTGTGGGTTGCAGAAAACAGTATTGAGACAAAATTAATACTGAGTAAATTAGACCTTGCAATTTAAAATTTGCGAATAAAGAGGTGCTGTGATTAATTACCTTTAGTTTATTCAACAAAAATGTTGATAAGAATATTACATAGCTGTTTAATATTCTGGCTGAGAAAATAAAGGAACAACTAGTATGGAAGCTTGTTGATATCTAGCATTGTATATAATTGTTTCAAATGAATAAAAATAATTTGGAATGTATTATTCTCTTTTGTTGCTGTTAAATTACCTTAGAAGAGAGACAGTATCCTTAAATTTTCTGAGATGTTTGGGGTTTGACAGTTTTCTTGTTTTCTGCTATGACTGAAGAATTAGAGAATCTTGTTGAATTCTTTACTAGGAGCAACATTGTTGAACTGGCTAATGATGTCATATGTTTATTATAATTTGATTTCTTGTATTAACTTTAGTGCTGTCGATTATAAACCACCTCCTCTCTCCCACATATAAGGGGTATAAGAAATGGCCTTATTCTAAAATTGTTTTCTTTTCCAGTATATTATGAATAGAAATGTTTTTATTGTGTTAAAAGTTAGTGTTCATTTGGAGAATTACTCTGAATTAAGTTTCCCACAGGAACTGGGAACCCAAAGCCAGCAGTAATTCGTCTTTAAACAAGAACCAGAAAGTAGCATTAACTGAAATGAGAAAATAAAGACATATCTAATATCCAAATCAAAGTAGACTCACAAGGTAGTCTGTCAGCTCAGGACAAATGTTGTCTTGCTTATATGGGGTAAGCTATTTATTTATTTAGAAAGGAAAGACATGAGGAGTCCAAAGGATTTAAACTCCCAGACCCCACTTTCAGGCAAGAAATATTAACATTGTTAGGACTGAATTTATATTCATCATCTTTGTTTTCTCTCTTTCTACTTTGCAAATGGTACTTCAGATTGGTGTTTGAGATAAATGTTTACTTGTAGAATAATTGAAATTTGGCAAATTACATACTTAGGGTATTATTAATTGAGATAACTTTGTAATTTTAAAGCCCAAATATCAGAGATATATTTATGTTTATTCAATTATATATATATATAAAATAAAGTATAAATTTGGTTGTCTATTGCACTGATCAATGTTTTTGATAAACGTTTGGGGTTATCTTTTTTTTAATAGGAGAATTTTAGTCTGTGTTACTCAGTAAGGTGGCATAGTATAGAAGGGTGAGAGTGCAAACTCTGAAGCCAGACTGCTTTTTTTTCAAATTGCTCTGCTGTGCAATATTGAGCACATTATTTAATTTCTCTCTGCTTTCATTTTCTCCTTAGCGTGGTGATAGTGACAATGTTACGTGCAGTATAAGTTGGTTACAAAGATTAAATGAGTTCTTTGTAGAACGTTTAGAATAGTTCCGATGCATAAAGCAAGCATTGTATGTGTATCTGTCGTTATTATTATTATTTGAATTTGTCTGAGCCCCTTTATTCATTTATTCAACAAGCAGTGTTTAACACCTACTGTATACCAGGCACTGTTCTAGTTTCTAGGGATATAGTGGGGAACAAAACAGACAAAATTCCTTCATGGAGTTTACATAGTGGATGGTAAGGGCACGGGGAAGATAGGTCAGTTAAATAAACACCAGTTTACATCAAATATTAGAAGGTGGTCGATCTTATGAAGTAATGAAAGATTATAATAGGATAAACAGTGATGAGGAGGAAGTGCAATTTTAAATAGGATTGTCCAGAATAAGCCTCAGTGAGAAAGCGGCATGGCGGCATTGGGGGGAAGGCTTGAAGGCAAAGGAGCAAGCAGTAAGGAAATCTAGGGGAGCATTTTCCCAAGTAGGAAACAGCCGCCCCAGGGGCCTTATAGCGGGCAGGTTTTCCATGCATTTGCAGCAGAACAAGGGGCCAGGGTGGCAGGAGTGGAGGAGCAGGGCAAGAGTAGCAGTGGTAAGGTCAGATGGATATGGGGGACATGTCTAAGGATTTTGACTCTTCCTTGGACTAAAATGGGACTTTTGAGCAGAGAGGTGACTAAATCTGTTATACTTCCATCTTTTTACCTTTAACCTCTGGCTCAGGGTTTCTCAAACTCTGCACTGTTGACGTATTGAGTGAATAATTCTTTGTTGGGGGGATTGTCCTGTGCATTGTAGGATGGTTGGCAGCATCTACAACTAGATGCCAGTAGCAACCAAAAATTTTGATGTGACCATGGAAAATGTTTCTAGATGATGCCAAATGTCCTCTTTCTACTTTGCAGTCATAGCACTAGGAACCCAAAGGGCTACTTTGAGAACTACTGCTTTTGCTCTTCCATCTTATTCCATATTACTTAATACTGCTTTTGCTACCTGCCTTTTTCTTTCTTTATGCCTATCCATCAAGCATTGAGACTTCATGTCTCTTTCATGTCTTGTATTTGCTATCTTTTTAAAATACCATTATTTGTATTTTTCTTTACATTTACCTCATTCTTTTTTCCTTAATTCAAACTACTTTAAAAATATGCCTTCCAATTTCCATCCACCACTTCAATTTTCTTGCTTTCCATTTTTTTCACAATGAAATAAAAGTTAAATTGATAATTTTTAAGGGATTTGGGTAAATATGTGTGTTTTAGGATTGGGGAGAAAAAAGGAGAAACTCAGAAGGAATGAAGGGAGCAGTCGAGGCTGAGCTGTTTGTCTTCTTGCCAGGTAGTTTGTGAGTGAGATCAGAGGCAACCTTGATTAGTGGAAGGACTTTTGTGTCATCCATCAATTAGTCTTATGCCGCTTCTGCCGTTTTCATTTCTGTAGACAGAAGAGAATTTAGAATGGTTTCACTGCTGTCTAGTAGGGGACAAATTACAGATGATGATGATACTGATGACCGACAACTGTTAAATGCTCACTGTGTACCAGGGACTATTGTGAGTTAACTACTTTAATCCTCATAGCCACCCTTTGAGGTACCTGTAATTATTCTATAGATGAGGAAGCACAGACAGAGAGGTTAACTAAGAGCAAGTGTTGGAGTTGAACTCTTGATATTTCCCCCTTTAAGCTGAAGTCCATGACCTGCTTCCCAATTCCTGGCAGCCACACAGTCGCTTTGCTATTTTTCAGTCTTCTAACTTCAACATAATTTCTTTTTACTCTTTTTCATCTTCTGCTTTCTTTAAATCATGTCTCTTTTTCCTTTCTTGTTTTTCTCCTTTCTCCTCAACTTTCTGTCTTCCTTTTTTTCTTCTGTTTTTCTGCCTTTTGCTTCCTTAACTTCTTTGAAATCCATACCTTATTTACTCATTAAAATTTTTTTTGACACTTTGGGAGGCAGAGGCAGAAGGATTGCTTGAGGCCAGGAGTTCAAGACCAGCTTGGGCAACAGAGCAAGACCCTGTTTCTGTAAGAAATGAAAAATAAGCTGGATGCTGTAGTACATGCCTATAGTCCCAGCTACTTTGGAGTCTGAGGTGGGAGGATTGCTTGAGCCCAGGAGTTCAAGGTTCCAGTGAACTGTGACCATGCTCCTGCATTCAAGCCTGGGTGACAGAGAAAGATTCTGCCTCAAAAAATAAAAATAAAAATAAAAATAAACCCAGAAAAATATTTCTTTTATTGCCTACTGTATGCAGGGTACTGGGCTAGTCCATATGGATAAAATAGTCAGCAAAACATATGTAGCCCCTGCCATCTTGGAACTTATATTTTAGTAGAGAGACACTATTCAAATAACAATATAAATAATATTTATGGTAGAGTATTAAGGGTTATAAAAGAAAATTACAAGATGCAACAAGAGTATATAATCCTTGTTAAGTCTTGTTGATTCTTGCTGAGAAGGGGATTTTGATTAGCTGCTTTCTTTCCCACTGCCACCTCTCTAATCCGTATGCTGTTAATTTCATTGATGGTATTTTAATAGCCCTAGAGCTCATTTATCTGCGTTTTGTTCTCCTCTGCCAATTCATTCTCTAAACACTGCCAGATTAATCTAATGTACTGCTTTCTTTGGGCCAGTCCCCTGCTTAAAAGATCACACACTATCTCCTATTACTTAAAATGTCAAATGACCAAACCCAGCCTTCCAGCCTGACATCCAATGGTCCAGTCTTTCTAATTTGGCATTATCTCTGTCTTTCCTTCAGTGAGTAACACAGAGACCATCCCAGACAATCTTGACATTATCACAATATTTTACCCAACTTGATATCTGTACCCCTTATGTTTATAATTACTACCCCACTATCTTGGATTTGCTTATGTCACTTCAAAGTTATTCCCTGTTTGTGCATTATTTTACGATCTAGTAATCTTTCTCTCTCTGTTGATTACTAACTATATAACCTTCAAGAAAACATTTTGAAAGTCTCACTGTTATTATCTGATCAGGAACTTGAACTTGAAAATTCAATTCCATGTAATACTTATTAAGTACCAAAAGCCAATCGTTCTACTTGTATGTGAGAGCCCATTATCTCCCATTTACTCAAGAACATCATGAATAATCTTCCCCTATCTCTCATATACCATCATTGTTTTCTCTGTCCCCTAAATGATTCCTATCAGCATACAAATGAAACAAGTATTAAAACCCTTTCTTAAGCCCTCTTCCCCTAAAAATTACCATCTGATTTCTTAGTTCTTCTTTAAAAAATAAAAATTTTAAAAGAAGTGAAAGA
>NW_012101266.1:1004010-1005438 GCF_000951045.1 Mandrillus leucophaeus | reverse complement strand
TTCTCTCTTTCTACTTTGCAAATGGTACTTCAGATTGGTGTTTGAGATAAATGTTTACTTGTAGAATAATTGAAATTTGGCAAATTACATACTTATGCTCAATGAAACGGTTATGATGTTTAGGACACTATAAATAGATTTTCAGCTACAGATAACATATGTCATCCTTGTCTGGAAAAAGCAAATTTGATGATTTCTGACAGGTTCTTTCTCTAGTACCACACAAATGGTAACAGATATATTGGTGTGCATATACCCCTTTCATAATATCACATCTTATCTCAAGATTTCAAACTGTATGTTTATATGAGAGAAAAACACTGGGTTAAAAAATATCAGTCAAATCAATTGCCTTCTAGCATCAGTGGTTGTTAATATTCCCCCGCCCCCCATATCACAAACCCCTTCAAAAGAAGGAAAAAAAAGTTGGGATTATTTCTTCTGGAACAAAATGTCACACAAATGTGGTTCCTGCGCATGTTCAGAGAATCTTGGGTGGGTGGGAATGACTCAGGTAAAGAGACAAAACAAGTGGTTGATTGCCATTTTATTTTTTAGAAGTTTTAGCTAATTGTTTGAGGTGCAGCTCCATAATTTTCAGAATTAAGAGTCCTGGCTCTACAAAAAGAAAAAAAAAGAAATACTGATGGCTGTGGTTTGATGTTTTTTATGTAGGGGAAAAAAATGAGTGGCGTATCAACAGTTTATTTCTCTTAGAATGTGATGTCAGTGTGAAAATAGACAGTATATTTATAATTCACTACTTTGCAAAAATTGTAGGATGTTGTGTGTCTAAAGGTTAACTCTCTCATTTGCTTGTTTCTTATGATGTGTGCCATAGTATATCAGTAAATAGATGGACAAAAAGTTTTCAGAACTCAATGTAAATTAAGCATATTCTCTTCTTAAAACTGATTCCAGAACAGCATTTTTCTTTATTTTATTATTTTCCTGTGTGACATTAACATGAATTATGAAAGACATATTGAATTATTGATATGTGTAAGTCACTATGCTAAAGAAAGTAAAAGATGCAAATATGAATAAGCTTAGTGATCTGCCCTTGAAGTAACAATTTTCTGTTTACTTCTGATGACAGTGATAACACTGTAGGCTATTATTAATTGATATAACTTTGTAATTTTAAAGCCCAAATATCAGAGATATATTTATGTTTATTCAATTATATATATATATATAATAAAGTATAAATTTGGTTGTCTATTGCACTGATCAATGTTTTTGATAAATGTTTGGGGTTATCTTTTTTTTTAATAGGAGAATTTTAGTCTGTGTTACTCAGTAAGGTGGCATAGTATAGAAGGGTGAGAGCGCAAACTCTGAAGCCAGACTGCTTTTTTTTCAAATTGCTCTGCTGTGCAATATTGAGCACATTATTTAATTTCTCTCTGCTTTCATTTTCTCCTT
>NW_012101266.1:993757-1000640 GCF_000951045.1 Mandrillus leucophaeus | reverse complement strand
GAAATTTTCGTTCTTTAAAAAAGTACTCTTCTTGATATTTTATTCAGCCTTGTGGATAAATTCCATTTATATGTCTATGATTCCCAGCCCAAACCTTTTTTCTGAACTTGTGTAGCCAGCAGTCTACTCCCTATCTCTGCTTGGCTAAGAGACACCTTAATTTTGCCACGTAGCAAACTGAACCCAGATCTCCTCCCTCCTGCAAAACCTAATCCCACGCAGTTCTTCCCTCGTCAGTTGGTGTCATCTCCATCCTTTACACCTGGGAGTCATTATTAATTCCTCTTTCTCTCATGCGTTATGTTTAATTCATTAGAAAGCCTAGTTAGCCCCATCTTCAAAATGTTTCCAGAATCTGACCAATTTTTATCTCTTTCACTGTTACCATCCTGGTCCAAGCCACACATTATTTCTCACTTTGATTGCTACGATAGTCTCCTGACTATTCTCCTTCTCCTTCACTCTCTTAAACCTTTCTCAGCATTATCAGTAAGGGTAAAGTTAGACCATGTTACTCTTTTCAGATCCCTGTAGCAGTTTCTCATTTTACTCAAAGTCAGAGCACTTACTGTGTCTATGAGGCCTTGCACAGTGGTCCTCCTTTCCTTGTTATGGTTCTAATGTCCTCCCCTATTTACTACTTTCTTTGTGGCTCTCCTTACTTCAGGCTCAGTTGCAGTTGTCGGCTGTTACAGGAACAGATGCGCTAAGCACATTTTCATGCCTAAATCCCCACCTGAGCAAACACTCACCTCACTCAAACTTTGCTCCAGTGGCACCACACCGCAGCCTGTTCGGGCAACTACACATGTTGTTGTATGCTGCCACATTTCCTGTTTTTCTTTCCTTTTTTCTTAATAATTGTCAGCATTTCGTATACTGAACAAGTTATTTCTCATATTTATTATTGTTTCCTGCTTCCAGCTTCTGAAGGTCAGTGACGTATTTTTGTTCTCTTTTTGTATTTCAAGTTTCTAGAGCAGTGGCTGGCATGTAGTAGATGCTCATTAAATGAATTAATAAATTACCAATCTCTTTCAACTCTAAACTCATCCTTCTAAAGTTCTCAAGGATCAAACTATTACCTTTTTCTTTCTACTGCAATCCAGTATTTGCAGAGAAGGAACAAGGAATAGATATTTATTAGATATTTCATATGGATTATTTATCTTCTTGCCCATTATATATGTTGGTAGTTTTTGGATTGGCTGAAGGGAGCTCTTGTTTCTCCTACTTTGATTCCATAATCTACTAGTTCATTAAACTCATCCCATTCTCATTCAACTCAACCCATGTCCTTATTTTTTGGAAGAGACAAAGGATCTCTCAGCAATAGCTAGTACCCTGAATGCTTACTGTGTGTCACAGTTTTGAGTTTTTAAAAAATATTAGCTCATGAAGTCCTTACCCCTCTCATCTCCCAACCAGTGGCTCCCATGTTGTCCCTCCTATGTAGAAATTTTGGAGACATTGTGTCTATGTAAACCCTAAATGTGGCCTGGAATCTCAGGATTTCATCTTCAGACAAATGTCTGACCCTGATTTAGGAGTGCCCATTTTTCCCTTTTGCCTAGGAATGTAATTTTAAACTCTTTGAAGTACTTAGAATTATATATTCTAAATCAGACGTAATTCTACTTTCTTCTAATAGAATGTATAAACTAAAATGGGGAGAAAGTATGTCTACTTTTTACAACCTTCTTTGTTTTTCTGCTTCTTGAATATCATGCATTTTTCTTGCCTTTAGCCATTACCAATTTTAAATTAACTGGAAAATGACATTTAAAAATGGATATTGGATACTGTTTAAATAAGTTTTAAGCATTCTACTTATGTGCTTAAGAAATAAGCAAGCAGATTGGTAAGACCTAATGCAATTTAAAACACTGAGAAACTAGGTAATATCACTTTGGCTTCTTTTTCTTCTCTTTTATATACTCCCTCTAGTGTTCAAAAATATGGGTACTTACAATCAGCCTATTCAGATACGAAATAAAGTACGGTCGTTAAGGTAGAAAGAGGGCTTTCCTAACCTAATATTGTTTGGAGATTATACTATCAAGTTACTGAACTTTCAGTGTATTGTATACGAACACACGCTCTCTTTCGTTGCTTGTAGGGATTGAGTCATGCGAGGCCTTTTCATATGCATTTTCAATCTGTCCACTTCAGTCAGGGAGACTATTGGACCTCTGTCTTTAAAGACCATACTATGTTGCAAACTCTCCCTCAGTTTTTATAACTGAAGTTCAGGTTTTAGTTGTGCAATCTGAATATGAACATAAACCTCCCATCATGCTAAATTTATGCAAAGGAAGAAATACTATGTACTGGAATAACTACTACTGGATTATTTTGAACACAGAAATTAAATAATCTAATGAGATCATTTTGCTTTAATATATTAAAATGTTATTTAAATGTATTGATTTCAAACTGCTTTAACAAATCACCAAGAAATCCCTAGGAACAACAAATCAGATAAAAAATATATACTATTGTCATTTAATATAGAATATTAATTGTTGCTAGCACATGTAAAGAAGAAGATAACTTTAAATTGTAAAAGTAACTTATTGCTGTTTACTGATTTTTTAAAATCAGGGACTAGTATTTGAATTAAGTTATTCTAAACTGACATCTGATAGTATTCAAATTTGTTTGATGCCCTGTAGTTTTTAAGTAACTTTGATACCTACTAGTTCAGTTAGTCATCGTTAGGCAAAGTAAAAAACATAGGATAAGTTACTTCCAATAATTTTCTGAGACATTGTTTCATAAGCTGTATTCACTTATGGAAGTACTTTATGTTATAATGATTAATTCATTTTAAAATAAAATTCAAAACTAGACATTCACCCTGTTAACATTTTTTAGGGAGATTTATACTTTGATACTGAAACCTTATTCATAACAGGCTGCATTGTATGCCCTTGGGGAAACTAGCATTTGTTAAAATACAGAATAATATGGCACAGCATGCATGTTTGTGATTGTTTCATTAATCATAGACAGTATGCGCCAAAATATCCAAGAGTTTAACATCTGCTTCCTAAAGTTACTAATACTCATAATGTCCAATGAATTCCAATACTCACCAATAACCTCTTAGTTCTATAGCTCAGGTAACCTAAGATTTACTTTGCATGAATACTGGATTAGCCAATAACATTTCTAGGATTTTATTTTTTGCAGGGAGGGAGATAGTTATCAGGAAAACATCCAAGACAATTTTTGCTCATAATGTTTTTCTTTTTGTGATTTCACTAAAAAGTGAAGTCATACTTAGTATACTGACAATGTAGTATTATCTAATGGAGTTAACTCCTGTAGTATATAGATTAGCTGTTGCTTAGATTTGAAATATTTCTAACCATATTATGTTCTTTTTGGTTTCTGATAATGTGTCTGCAAACTGATGAAGAAAGAGATTTAATGAAAAAACACTGGCAGCTGAACAGATGCAGAGAGCAAGGAAAAACAGGGAATGAAGAATATATTTAAGTCTTGTTTTGTATAAACAAGATACTATTGTTAAAATATTTAGTGAACCTGCAGATAGGCCATTATTTACTAAGCTGATACAAGATGATGATTGTCTTAAATTGTGAGGAAAGTAAACCAGTTAAGTATTTTTTATTAAGAAACTTTGATTTCCTATGCAATTATAATGTTAAATGTTCTTTTTTCACTCTATGCTAACAGTAAATAGATGAGGTCCGACTCACTTCATGTCTTCAGAAGTCTTCCTTTAAACCACACTAATCAAATTAGCATTGACTTGAAGTATTTTTCAATATAAAGTACATGGCAGGCAATACTTTGCCCCATCTAATTCCCTTTGATATTTGTGAATTTTCAGATTAAACACAGCTACTTTACAAACATTTTAAAATATATCTTATTTCATTTTATTTATTTTTTTTGGAGATGAAGTCCCACTCTGTCGTCCAGGCTGGAGTGCAATGGCGTGATCTGGGCTCACTGCAACCTCTGCTCCCCAGGTTCAGGCGATTCTCCTGCCTCAGCCTCCTGAGTAGCTGGGATTACAGGCGTGCGCCACTATGCCTGGCTAATTTTTGTATTTTTAGTAGAGATGGGTTTTCACTGTGTTGCCCAGGCTAGTCTTGAACTCTTGAGCTCAAGCATTCCACCTGCCTTAGCCTCCCAAAGTGCTGGGATTACAGGTGTGAACCACCATGCCCGGCCCTTTTTAAAATATATCATTGCCAATGTTGTTTCCACTATTAGTATAGGAAAGGAATTTAACATACATGTATTGTATGCATAATAAAATTATGGAAGTCTTTGGAAGAGCTTCTGTTTTTTGAAAAATAATACTGTATTATTTTAATAACATTCCTTTTAATTGTAGAAAGCAGATTACATTAATCAATACAGTGGAATATGTTCGATTAACATGGCTAGAAATATAATTTAAAAATAAGATGTTTCTGCAAATTTAAGAGAAATTTTCTAACTAAAGTGGTGCTTCATGTACTGTGTCATAGAAACAGAATTTGGTTAGTGATAAAATTTTAAATTGTAGCAGTTTTGTGAAATTTGTTTCAATTTGCCTAGAATAATTTTCTGTTTCAAAATAAATTTTGAAATCGTTTAATGGTTATATTCAATTAGGTTTCCATTACACGAGAGAACCAAGAAGTATCTAATTTGATTTGGTCACAATCTGTCACTAACGGACAATTGACTAATGGTTCTTTTTAATTGTTGTTATGAGTGCCATAATTTTAATGTGTCTTGAGATGAACTTTAGCATGGGAGCAGAAATTGAGGATGTTATCTAATACAAAGAATGAAACATTTGTCACCTTTTTAAAAAATGAGCTTGTTGCCCACTGGACATTTTCTTTCTTTTTAAAAAAAATAATTTCAATTTTTATTTTAGATTCGGGGGTACATTTACAGGTTTTCAACATGGGTATATTGTGTGATGCTGAGGTTTGGAGTACAGTTGATCCCTTCACTCAGGTAGTGAGCATAGTACCCAACAGTTTTTCAACACTTTTCCCCCTTCTTCTCTCCCCCCACTAGCCCCCAGTGTTTATCACTGCTGTCTTTATGTCCTTGAGTGGCCAGTGTTTAGCTCCTGCTTATAAGTCAGAACATATAGTATTTGATTTTCTGTTCCTGTATTAATTTGCTAAAGATTATGGCCTCCAGCTGCATCCATGTCACTGCAAAGTACATGATTTCATTCTTTTTTATGACTGTGTAGTATCCCATGGTGTATATGTACCATATTTTCTTTATCCAGTCCACCATTGGTGAGCACCTAGATTGATTCCATGTCTTTGCTATTGTGAATCGTGATGCGATGAACATATGAGTGTGTGTGTTTTTTGGTGGAATGATTTATTTTCATTTGGATATATACCTGGTAATGGGATTGCTGGATTTAATGGTAGTTTTATTTTAAGTTCTTTGAGAAATGTCTGACTGCTTTCCACAGTGACTGAACTAATTTATGGTTCCATGAGAGTAAGAACCTTGTATGCCTTTTATGTTATTTTACCCTGTTAACTTATGAAAGTGCCGATCATGTAGCAACATAGCAAAGTATATTTAATGAAGATTTATAAACATAACATTTTAAATTTTTTCGTGACAAGTATATTTAGATGGCATAGGATGAATAAGGAATTTTCAGTGTCTGAACAACTGTAATTTTAGTTTTATGTTAGCTCCCTTTGTGTCACTTTCATTATTTTAGAATTCAACTATATTGTTGGTTATGGTAGGTTAGGTAGGTTAGGATATGCTGCAGTAATAAATCAACCCTGAAATTTCAGTGGTTTCAATCAACAAAGGTTTTTTTGTCTAACACACTGTATCCTCCAGTGCAAGTTGGCTAGGAGCTCTACTCCAAAGAGTCACTTAGGAACCCAGCCTCCTGCAATACTCTATTTCAACATATGGTTTCCACAGAAAAAGGAATGCAAGAATTCACACCCACACCTGTATATTTTAGTTTGTAAATGACACAGATTACCTGTGCATAGAGAACTGTATCCCCAAGTGAAATGCAAGAGAAATAAAGCCTTCTTATAAATCTATGATGAAAAAAAAATCAGTTTGGACTTGATGAACCCAGTATTGTCTTGGCCACAACTTTACTATTTTTGGATTCTTCCTTTTCAAAATAAGGTTTATGGAATATTTATTTTATCAGACAGGTTTAACATACATACATATATACACACGCAGCTTCTCACAGAGGATTTGCTAAACTCAATACATTTGACATTATTTCTCAAATTTATTGGGATAAAGATTTTGATGTTCGGACACCATATGTCAGAGCTAGTATTCTGTGAAGCAGTTTTAGGAAACAGTGTTCTTGATCATGTCGATTGAATAAATATCAGAATGTGTCGCAAACAGAAGAAACTAATTTTTAATGAACTCTTTAGCCTATAGTAAATTCACAAATATATCAGCTTTTATTTTGCTTGTCAGTAAAATTTTAAATTAAAAAGTAAAATATTGTTTAGTTTATCACGAATATAAATTTCTGAATATCTCAGATAGCAGATCTAGCCAAGAACCTGGAATTAAATGGGAAAAGAAATGCCTACAGTTGATGTAAATGATTCTTAACAAATTTACATGAAGATCATGCACTCAAACTTACTTTATTTCAATCAGTTCCAACTTGGCCTTAATTGGCACAGAATATTAACAATCTTAATTTTCAGTCTATAGTAGATTGTAGATACCAAATTAGAAGGGGTTGCAAGTTTTCTTTCCTTCTAAAAATGTTCATACTGTCAGAGGTATGAAACAGCATACAACTCAACAAAAGAAAAACCCAGGATAACATTTTTAAAAAGCAAGCATGTAGCTAACAATATTGTTTAAT
>NW_012101266.1:988718-990752 GCF_000951045.1 Mandrillus leucophaeus | reverse complement strand
TCACTTCCCAAATCATAAAACTTTGATAACAAAATTCATGAGGAGTGTTTAATTGAATCAATGCATTTAGAATGACACAATTACCAATATAAATGTTATTACAAAAATGTGTATAGGGTTTATACATTATAGTGTTCAATCTCTTTGTTTACCTTTACTGTTTTTTATTTGTTTGCTTTCATTTTGTTTTGTTTTTTTGAGACAGAACCTTGTTCTGTCACCCAGGCTGGAGTGCAGTAGAATGATAACGATCCACTGCAGCCTCAGCCTCCTGGGCTCAAGTGATCTGCCAAACTCAGCCTTCTAAGTAGCTGAGACTGCAGGCATACATCCCCATGCCAGCTAGTGTGTGTGTGTGTGTGTGTGTGTGTGTGTGTGTGTATGTGCGCGCGCGCATAGTGACAAGGTCTCCTTATTTTTTCTAGACTGGTCTCTAATTCCTGAGTTCAAGTGATTCTCTCACTTTGGCCTCCCAAAGTGCTAGTGTTACAAGCCATCTTTACATTTAATTCATATATAGAAAACACATAGTGTTCAGTTTTCTAAGGATAATTTTTGTAACTATTATTGGATTTTGCTTACTTCTTTGGTTTTTAGTTTAAAAGCCTTATTGATTGTGTTATAGACCACTCTTTTAATTTATTTCTATTTCTATATATTTTACTTTTTAAAATTTCAGTAGTTCTGGGGGTTCAGGCAGGTTTTGTTACATGGATGAGTTGTTTCGTAGTGAATTCTGAGATTGTAGTGCACTCATCACCTGAGCAGTGTACGCCGTACTCAATGTACTCTTTTATCCTTGCCCCTCGATATCGCCTATGGGTCCCTACAGTCCATTATATCACTCTGTTTGTTTTGGGGTCCTCGTAGCTTGGCTCCCAGTTATAAGTGAGAACATATGGTGTTTGGTTTTTCATTCCTGGGTTACTTCACTTAGAATAATCGCCTCCAATTCCATGCAAGTTGCTGCAAAATACATTATTTTGTTCCTTTTTATGGCTTACTAGTATGCCATGGTGTTTATATACCACATTTTCTTAATCCACTCGTTGGCTGATGGACATTTAGTTTGATTCCACATCCTTGCAATTGTTAATTGTGCTGCTATAAGTGTGTGTGCAAGTGTTTTTTTCTTATAATGACTTCTTTTATTTTTGGGTAGATACACAGTAGCAGGATTGCTGGATTGAATGGTAGATCTACTTTAAGTTTTTTAAGGAATCTCTATATTATTTTCCATAGTGTTAGCACTAATTTACATTCCCACCAGCAGTGTAAAATAGTTCTCTTCTCACCACATCTACACGAACATCAACTGTTTTTTTTAATTTTTTTTTTTTTTACTTTTAAATTATGGCCATTCTTGCAGAAATAAGGTGGTATCTCATTGTGGTTTTATTTTGCATTTCCTTGATGATTATTGATGTTGAACAGTTTTTCACATGGTTGTTGGCTATTTTGTAATTTTTTTTTGAGAAACATGATTGTGTTATAGACTACAGCAATGCTTTTACACTTTTTCTTATTTCTCATTTGATCAGTCTTTAATAAGTTGATACTGTTTACTTTTTTAATTTAAGCTTTTTATTTTGAGATCATTGTAGATTCTCATTCCGTTGTAAAAAGTGATGCAGAGAGATCCCATTTCCCTTTACCCAGTTTCCTCCAGTGGTAACATCTTAAAGAACTATAGAATAAGATCATGATCAGAATATTTACATTGATATAGTCAAGTTACAGAACAGCACCATTGCCACGAGGATCTCTCCTGCTGCCGTTTTTAGCTATACCCACTTCTCTACTGTTGATAGAGACTGCCTAACCCTGGAAAATCACTAATCTGTTCTCCATTTCTATAGTTTATCTTTTCACGATTGCTATATAAACAGAATAAAATGATATATAATCTTTTATAATTAGGCTTTTTTCACTGAACATAATAATTTGGAGATACATCCAGGTTATGATGTGTATCTATGGTTTATTCCTTTTTTTGCTAACCCATTTTCCATGGTATAGATGTACCATAGTTTG
>NW_012101266.1:980272-988668 GCF_000951045.1 Mandrillus leucophaeus | reverse complement strand
TAATTCATATATAGAAAACACATAGTGTTCAGTTTTCTAAGGATAATTTTTGTAACTATTATTGGATTTTGCTTACTTCTTTGGTTTTTAGTTTAAAAGCCTTATTGATTGTGTTATAGACCACTCTTTTAATTTATTTCTATTTCTATATATTTTACTTTTTAAAATTTCAGTAGTTTTGGGGGTTCAGGCAGGTTTTGTTACATGGATGAGTTGTTTCATAGTGAATTCTGAGATTGTAGTGCACTCATCACCTGAGCAGTGTACGCCGTACTCAATGTACTCTTTTATCCTTGCCCCTCGATATCGCCTATGGGTCCCTACAGTCCATTATATCACTCTGTTTGTTTTGGGGTCCTCGTAGCTTGGCTCCCAGTTATAAGTGAGAACATATGGTATTTGGTTTTTCATTCCTGGGTTACTTCACTTAGAATAATCGCCTCCAATTCCATGCAAGTTGCTGCAAAATACATTATTTTATTCCTTTTTATGGCTTACTAGTATGCCATGGTGTTTATATACCACATTTTCTTAATCCACTCGTTGGCTGATGGACATTTAGTTTGATTCCACATCCTTGCAATTGTTAATTGTGCTGCTATAAGTGTGTGTGCAAGTGTTTTTTTCTTATAATGACTTCTTTTATTTTTGGGTAGATACACAGTAGCAGGATTGCTGGATTGAATGGTAGATCTACTTTAAGTTTTTTAAGGAATCTCTATATTATTTTCCATAGTGTTAGCACTAATTTACATTCCCACCAGCAGTGTAAAATAGTTCTCTTCTCACCACATCTACACGAACATCAACTGTTTTTTTTAATTTTTTTTTTTTTTACTTTTAAATTATGGCCATTCTTGCAGAAATAAGGTGGTATCTCATTGTGGTTTTATTTTGCATTTCCTTGATGATTATTGATGTTGAACAGTTTTTCACATGGTTGTTGGCTATTTTGTAATTTTTTTTTGAGAAACATGATTGTGTTATAGACTACAGCAATGCTTTTACACTTTTTCTTATTTCTCATTTGATCAGTCTTTAATAAGTTGATACTGTTTACTTTTTTAATTTAAGCTTTTTATTTTGAGATCATTGTAGATTCTCATTCCGTTGTAAAAAGTGATGCAGAGAGATCCCATTTCCCTTTACCCAGTTTCCTCCAGTGGTAACATCTTAAAGAACTATAGAATAAGATCATGATCAGAATATTTACATTGATATAGTCAAGTTACAGAACAGCACCATTGCCACGAGGATCTCTCCTGCTGCCGTTTTTAGCTATACCCACTTCTCTACTGTTGATAGAGACTGCCTAACCCTGGAAAATCACTAATCTGTTCTCCATTTCTATAGTTTATCTTTTCACGATTGCTATATAAACAGAATAAAATGATATATAATCTTTTATAATTAGGCTTTTTTCACTGAACATAATAATTTGGAGATACATCCAGGTTATGATGTGTATCTATGGTTTATTCCTTTTTTTGCTAACCCATTTTCCATGGTATAGATGTACCATAGTTTGCTTAAACATTCACCCATTGAAGGACATTTGGGTTGTTTCTAGTTTTGCACTATTTTTAACAAAGCTGCTGTAAACATTTATGTACGTGTTTTTGTGTGAATGTACATTTTTATTTCTCTACAATAAATGTCCAAGCATACAATTACTGGATCAAATGCCAGTTACATGTTTAGTTTTATAAGAGACTGTCAAATAGTTTTCCAGAGTGACTATATTATTTTCAGTCCTACCATCAGTGTATAAGTTATTCAGTTTCTCTGCTTCCTCACCAGCATTTGATATTGCCACTACCTTTTTCTTAGTTATTCTGAGTGTAGTGCTACCTCATTATGGTTTTAATTTGCATATCCCTGATGGTAATAATGTTTTAGCATCTTTTCATTTGCTTATATGCTGTACACATATCCTCTCTGGTGAAATGTCTGTTCGTGTCTTTTATTTCTTTGTAGCGATGGGGTCTTGCTATGTTGCCCAGCCTGGTCACAAACTCCTGGCCTTAATCGATCTTCTTGCCTTGTCTGTTATGTCTTCTGTCCATTTTAAAATTTGTTTTTTTCTCTTTGCTATTGAGTTTTGAGGGTTATTTATATATCTGATATTAGTTCTTTGTCAGATATAGGGTTTGATAATATATTCTCTCATACTGTAGCTTGTCTTTTCTACTTCTTCACAAGGTCTTTCTTAGAACAAAAGTTTTAAAATTTAATGAAGTTCAATTTATCAATCTGTAAATGTTATGAATTTTGTTATTGGTGTCAAGTTTAAGAACCTAACCTTAAATTCTGAAGGACTTCCTCTATCTTTTTCCTTACAATTTACATTTAATTCTGTCTTCTATTTTGAGTTAATTTTTGTACACAGTGTGAGACATAAGTTGAGGTGTATTGTTTTGCCTAAGGATGTCCATTTGCTCAGCACCATTTGGTGAAAAAACTAGCTTTCTTCCATTGAGTTGCTTTTGCACCTTTATAAAAAAATCAGTTCTGCATCTTTTTGTTATACTATTTATGGATCTGTATTCCGTTCCATTGTTCCATGTCTGTCCTTCTACTGATACCACATAGTGTTGATTACCATAGCCATGTAAGTCTTGGAACTATGTAGATTGATTCTTCCCACTATATTCTTTTTCAAAATGACTTTCGCTATTCTAATTTATGTGTTTTGTTTTTGTTTTTGTTTTTTTACATTTCAGAATAAAACTTTAGGCTAATCGTGTCAATATCTACTATACTGCTGGAGTTATTACAGAAATTGTATACTTTCGGGCATAGTTAAAAAATTTACAATGTTGAATCTTCTTATCCCTGAACATGATTGTCTATTTATTTGATCATGTTAGATTTATTTCATTGTCATTTTGTAGTTTTGAGTGTACAAGTCATGTGTATGTTTTGTTAGATTTCTACCTTTTTTTTTTTTTTTTGAGTGATTGTAAATACATTAGTCTAATGGTATCCATGGAGCATTGGTTCCACATCCCCTGATGATACCAGAATCTGTCGATGCTGAAGTTTCATATATAAAATGGTATGGTATTTGCATGTAACCTACACACAGCCTCCCATCTGTAGATTACTTATAATACTTAGTAAAATGCCTACAATATCACTTTGTTCATGTGGATTCAAAATAGTACTCAGCACATGGAAAATTCAAGTTTAGGTTTTTGGACTTTGTGGAATTTCTTTCCATAAATATTTTCCATCCACAGTTGGATGAATCCACAGATAAAGAAGACTGACTGTAGTATGTTATTTTTAATTTTGGTAACTATCTGCTCATTCCTAGTGTAGAGCGATACATATGATTACCTTGTATTCTGTAACTTTTCTATCATTTAGGATATTTTATGTAGACAATCATACCCTTTCCAAATAAAGGCAGTTTTATTGTTTCCTTTCTAATTTGCATGACTTTTATATCTTTTTCTTGCATTATTCCCTTGAATAGAATAAGTTCAATGAGAGTGGTGAGAGTGAATATCCTTTTCTTTTTCCAGTTTTAGGGGGAATGTATTCATTCTTTCACTGTTTAAATTACATTAAAATTAAATTATTAGCTGTAGTTTTTTTTTGTAGATGCTCTGTATCAACTTAAAGAAATTCCTTAGTATTTTTACTTTTCTGAAAACTTTTATCATGAATGGATGTGGAATTTTCAAAGATATGTTCACCAATTGATATAGGATTATGTGATTTTTCTTCTTTAGCTTTTTAATATGGTTGATTAAACCAGTATTACATCCCTTAATTAAATGCTACTTGATCATGATGTATCAATTTTATATATAGCTCAACTCTATTTGGTAAAAAAAAATTGATAAGGATTTTTGTGTCTATAGTTATGGTATGGACATTGGTATATAATTTTGGTGTTTTTTTTTTGTATTCTTGATCGATTCGAGTAACAGAGTGATAGTGACTTTATAAAATGAATTGGAAAATCTTCCCACGTCTTCTATTTTCTAGAAAATGTTGTATAGAATTTGTAGTAATTCTTCCATGAATGTTTAGTAAAGTTCTCTAGTGAAACCCTCTGGAACTGGAGATTTTCTTTCTTGGGGTTTTAAAAATTATTAATTCAGTTTCCATAATGGTTATAGAGTTATTCAAATTATTTATTTCATATTGGACATGGTGAGGTAGTTTATGTTTTTCAAGGAACCGATGTATTTCATGTAAGTTGCCAAATTTATGTTTGTAGAGTTGTTTATAGTATTCCCTTCTCATTGTTTAGATATCTGCAAGACCTGTAGTGATATTCCCAATTCCATTCATAGTATTGGTATATCTTCTCTCTTGTTTTCTTTGTCGATCTTTTTAGAGATTTGTAAATTTATTTTTTTTAAGTAAAAGGGCTCTGTATTTGATTTATTTTGATTTTGTCTATGTTGTTTATGTGTTTTTTATTTTATTGGTTTTTACTCCTATATTTATTGCTAAGTTCCATCTGCTTGCTTTGGTTTATTTTTCTCTTTCTAGGCTCTTGAAGTAAATGCTTAGATTATTGATTTTAGACTTTTTCTCTTAACTAATTTTAAGTGTGCAGTGCTACACGTTTCCCTCTCAGCACTGCTTTAGCTGTTCTCCATATATATTGACTTGTTGTATTTTCCCTTCTACTCAGTTCAGTATATTTTTAAATTTTTCTTGAGATTTACTCTTTTACCTATGAATTAGTTGAAAGTGTGTTGTATAGTTTCCACCAGTTTTGAGATTTTAATGTTCTCTTTTTGTTATTAATTTCTAATTTGATTCTATTGAAGTCAGGGAACTGACACTGTTATGATTTCAATTCTAACAAAGTAGCTGAGGATTGTTTTAAGGCTCAGAATATGGTCTGTTTTTGTATGTGTTTCACAGACACTTGAAAAGAATGTGCATTCTGCTCTTTCAAGGAGTGTTGCACAGTTATTGACTAGATTCTGTTGGCTCATGGTATTGTTTACATAAATCCTTGCTATATGTTTCTAGTTACCCTGTCAGTTTTGAGGAAGGAAAGTGAAACTGTTCAACTATACTTGTGGTTTTTTTTTTTTTTTTTCACTTTTTCCTTTTAGTTCTATCAGTTTTTGCTTCCCCTATCTGTTTGATGAATTGATTCTTTTTTTTTTTTTTTTGGAGATGGAGTCTTGTGCCGTCACCTGAGCTGGAGTGCAATGGTGCAATCTTAGCTCACTGCAACCTCCGCCTCCTGGTTCACATGATTCTCCTGCCTCAGCCTCCCGAGTAGCTGGGATTACGGGTGCACACCACCACACTCAGCTAATGTTTTGTATTTTTAGTAGAGACGGGGTTTCACTATGTTGGCCAGACTGGTCTCAAACTCCTGACCTTGTGATCTGCCCGCCTCAGCCTCCCAAAGTGCTGGGATTACAGGCATGAGCCACCGCGCCCAGCTGAATTGATTCTTTTATTACATAATATTTGTCTCTCCTCAGAAATTAACATTATGTAATGATAACATACAACATTATATTATAATCACATATATTATTTTATATTATCATATATATAACATTATATGTTTTCTTTGAAATTTACCTGCTCTAATATTAATATAGTCACTCTTGCTTTTTTGATTAATGTCTGCATGGCATATCTTCTCCCATCTTTAATATCTGTCTATACCATTATATTGAAGTGAGTTTTTAATAGACAGTATATAGTCATCCATTTTACTAACTCTTTTAATTGATGTATTTAGGCTATTCACATTAAATCTAATTATTAATATGTTAAGGTTTCTGTGTGCCATTTTAATTTTTGTTTTCTGTTTGTTTTGTTTTTGGCATTCCTTCTCTCTGTTTTCTTCATCCTGACTTCTTGTGTGTTACTTGAAAATTTTTAGAATTTTGTTTTTATTTACTATTTAGAAATCTATTTTGACATCTGTTTTCCGTGTTTGCCTTTTTATAGAGTCTTTTTGAGTAGTTTTTCTAATAGTTTTTCTAGATATTACATATATATGATATGTGTATATATATAAAATACCTATATTATGTTTTATATATCTATACATATACATATATATCTATACATATCTCTATATGTCTTTCTATCTATCTATTTGTATAAAACTTACCACAGTCTTCTTGTGTTGCCATTTTGCCAGTTTAAATGAAGTATGGAAACGTTAACTCCTTTTACTTCCCTTTACTTTCTTTCATTTATGGTGTATTTGCCTTAACTATTTTGCTACATATATGTAGAAGCACATCAGACAGTGCCATGCTTTCTTTTTCAACCATTAAACATAAGAGAGAAAGCTCAAGAGGAAAGGAATTGCATTTATCTGTATTTTTGTTTACTGTGTTCTTACAGATATTCTAAGGCTTTTTTTTATTGTTTCCTTTTTGGTTTAAAAAACTTTCTTTAGTCATTCTTTTAGGAAAGGTCTTCTTGTGACCAGTTCTTTTAGTTATTTTTTCTCTCTCTTTTTTTTTTCATCCAAGAACATCTTGATTACTCTTTCTTCTTTAAGAATATTTTCACTGGTTATAGGATTCTAGGTAACTAGTTTTTTTCTCTTAGCATTTAAAAATGGTATGCCATATTCTTCTTGTCTCCGTGGTTTCTAATAGAAATTTCTGCTGTCTTTTAAATTATATTTTTCCCTGTAGATAAGATGTTATTTTTCTCTTACTACTTTAAAGATTATTTTTGTTTGCCTTTAGTTTTGAGGTTGATTATGAGGTATCTTAGTTTGGATTTCTTCAGATTTATCCTATTTGGGGTTTCCTCAGTTTCTTCAATCTGTAGGCTTGTAAGTCTTTTGCCAAATATGGGACGTTTTCAGTCATCTTTTTTTTAATCACTTTTTTTTTTTTTTTTTTTTTAAAGATAGAGTTCCGCCTTTGTTGCCCAGGCTGGAGTGCAATGGCGCGATCTCGGCTCACCACACCATCGGCCTCCCGGGTTCAAGTGACTCTCCTGTTTCAGCCTCCGGAGTAGCTGGGGTTACAGGAAGGCGGCACCACGCCTGGCTAATTTTTTGTATTTTTAGTAGAGATGGAGTTTCTCCACGTTGGTTAGGCTGGTAATCACTTTTTAAGCCCTACCCTCTTAACTCTCCTAGAACTCCAATGACATGAGTATTAGCTCTTTGATTTTGGTCCATGGATCCCTGAGTCTCTTTTTGTTGTTTTCAGGCTAGTTTCTCTCTGTTGTTCACATTGGGTGATTTCCATTTCTATTGTTATATCTTCAATTTATGGATGCTTCAGTTTCTTCTGTTCTACTATTGATTCTATTCCCTGGGGTTTTAATTTTGATTTTTGTATTTTCCACTACTATAGCTTACATTTTACTCCTCTCTGTATCTTCTATCTTTGCTAAGGCTTTCTTTTTCTTTTCTACTTCTCCTATTACTTTGTTTCAACATGTTTCTAATTATTATTTGAAACATTTTCTGTTGACAGCTGTTTTAAAACCTTTGACACCTCTATCCTCAAGCTGTTGACATCTACGGATTATCCTTTTTTTTTTTTTTTTCCATTTCATTTGGGATCTTCTTGATTCTTAGTGTGATGAGTGATTCAAAATAAAACCTGGACATTTTAGGTGTTACATTATGAGAGTCTCGGAAGGTGGTGTAACATGTCACTACTCCCAGGAAAGTATAGAAGCCCAGTTTCTCAACACTCTTCTGTTAACACTGGAAAGAGGGAAAGTAGAGTGGAGGAGGGAAGCTACGTTTTACTGCTTTTTGAATATTAACATCCAGTCTCTCTCCTTACTCAGCTTTTTCTGATACCATGCCAATGTGGAGTGGAGGTACTTCTTTACAGCTTCTTGAGGGTTAGACTCTAGCCCACCCTCTTGGCTTTTGCCGGTGCAAATGAGGGTGGAACTCCAGTTTTTCTGTGCTGTTTGCTAGGATTAGAACAACAATAGTCTGAAACTTTTCTGTCTTGCTAGACTGTTTCTTTTCTCAAGCCTCATGATATTTCTAAGTTACTGGTTTCTTCAGCTGTAAGTCTGGACTATATTAGGCAAAAAGAATACCCAAGGGAACTCAACACCTCTTCTTTTGACTGGGGATTGGTTCTTGAAGTCCCTAGCTTATCTTTCTTCTTCTATCACCCTTTTGAAGTATCTCATCTTAGTGTTATATATAGTGTCCAGGATTTTTAGTTGTACTTTGTGGAAATTAAAGACAAAATTACATTTACCCCGTCTGTCTGGAAGCAGAATCCTTAATGCCTTCCATTTTAAGACCAAAACATTAAACTTACTCTGTATTTGATAATAAAGACATGCATGTCTTAAAAACTAAAATTTTGCCTAAAATGTTAAATTTTATGTCATGAATCTCAAAAATAGGGCACGTGCCATAGAGAAGCATTTATTCTTGATTTCTTGCC
>NW_012101266.1:963239-979297 GCF_000951045.1 Mandrillus leucophaeus | reverse complement strand
ATAAAAGTCTGAATTGGAACAACAGTTCTGGAGGGAAGTTTGCCAGAATTTATCAGAAGCTTTGGAAGCCCTTTGTTTCAGTAATTTCACTTAAGGACATCTGTCCTAAGGAAATAATCAGAAAGGCATAGAAAATTGTAAATAAAAGAGTATACATCAGAATATTCATAACAGTTTCCTTTTATATGTTTTCCTTTGTTCTTTAATTTTCATTTTTCTGTTCCTGTTTTTCAACTTTAGCCAACCAAAAATATTAATTCCTAATTAGTAAACAACCCCAATAAATATGATTTCCAAATATATGTTTTATATATGTCATATATATATTAGAAATTGAATTCTAATCCATTTGAACTACATATAATAGGCACTGAAGGGTTAAATTTTTTTCTTACTGTCTTTGTTACTTCTCAGGCAAAAAAAAAGGTCTTTTAAATCTTCTATGTGTTTGTGACAGGAATGTTTTAAATGGTAGAAAACAGAAACTATAATGGAAGGATAACTGATACAGGAAGAGGCTCTGTGTGCTTAAAATGCAAGGCCATCTACTGTGGGAATTCAGAGGTCTTGGTTTAGATTCCAGCCCTGTTACTAACCTTGGGCAAGTCTTTTAATCCCTATTGGAGACAATTTTCTTTTTATTAGTCGAAGCATGTGACCTTGCCATTTTTGTTGGTCAAAACACTTTCATACCAGCAATTTCTAGTTCAACCTGATAAAAATGAGTAACAGACTGTCTCATAGCTCTAACAAACTGTGGGTCCATTGTGAAGTTAATGCTGTTGTGTCCCAAAAAATAATAGTAAGTAGTTTCTTCTTATTCAAATGATCTACTTTTAGGAGGCATATGAGCTCCTTTGGCCATTCAGAAACCTTCTCATATCATATAGTGAAATGGTTAGCTCAGCAAACCTAGGACCTATTCTTTCACTTAAAAAAAGATTTTTTTCTGTTCACAATTCCATATTATGCATTGAAGCATATGAAATATTAGAAGCCACTAGGTTAAAAAAGATAATTGCTACAATTTTAGTTAATCTTGGTTAAAGACATTGAAAGCTCTTCAATAAATTAAAGAAAGTTTAAGAATAAATTAGTAAATATGAGTACTGAACATTTTTGTAAATAGCGTTAAAAAATCTTAAGTCTTACATAGTTTTCAGACTCTAGGGCCTAAATTTCATGTTTGATGAATGAGGGAAAAGGAACAAAATTGTAGAAAAATATTTACTTAAAAAGGGATGCAAATTCTAAAGATTTAAAGTTACTTTAAATAATATTTCATTAATTTATAATTTCTGTAAAGTGCCATAATTTTCCATGTTTTCACTTAGAGCTAAGAAAAATTAGTTTGTTGATGTCGTGTGAATGCCCTAATAGAAATAATAATTGCCCTAATAGAAATAATAACAGACTCAGAGTTATTGCAGGGAAACCATGGATGTTTTCTTATATAAATATGGAATTTTTCTTACCTATTGTATGGTAAGATAAAAAAGAGAGCAATTAGATTCAGAAAGCTTACGAGCTGAGAACATTTGTTAACACTCAAGTAGGAGTTACGCTTCTTTAGGAAAAACCTGTTTGCACAATAATTCAGCTGTTGGAGGCAGTGATATTCGGCAGAGGTTCAGGCTCCTCACCCACTCTCTTCTTCCTTCTGCCCTGGCCTTGGTGCTGATTCTGCTAGAAGAAAACAACCAACCGTGTTGCATCACCTCAAGTTGTAAAAATGGCATTGGCAACACACTCGAATCAGTAGTCTTTTGAAGTCTTACATTCAGATTCTAGTGGAGACAAAACAGAAGGGACAGGAATTATTTTGAATTCCTACCAAGTGTCTCTTAAACATGGAGCTGATAAGTTACAGAAGAAATTGTGGGTATATATCTAAAGTCTTTTTCATCTACTGTCTTGAGACTGCCTGCTTTGAAGTAGTCTGTCATATACTGACTGGGATGACATGTCTTTGAGAAGTAGTTCCAATTTAAAAAGAGCAGTGAGTCACCCTTCACGGGGTTGACATGGACAGTGATCATTGATGTAAGAAGGTCAGTCTTTGGAAGGAAATGATGTGGTCAGAAGAGAGGAGCTCAAGCAAAATTCAGAGAAGGGCACTGAGCCAGTTTCTTGCTTCCCAGCCAAGCGAGTCCCTCAGCTACAGGGATCCCCTTTGAAGCCAAACCTTTGAAGGGTATGATAAAAATTGGGCATTTTCATGTCATTTCTTAGGTATATTGAGTGCCAAAGAGTCACATACTCTGGGATTACCTGTGCCATTCCAATAAATCCCCCAAGGCCCATAGTTACAGATCTGTAGTCAAAGAAATGCCTTGCATCTTCAATGATTTGATTGCAGTAAGTCATGGGAACAGGAGAAGGGGTTGATGATAGAAGGCAAGAATACTTTTATTGTAGCACCTCTCAGGTTCTTCAGGCTATTATTTGTTCCTGGACATTTGGAATATAATCTGGAGAAACATGCTACATTTCAGTTATTTCAAAATAATACTGAAAAGGAATTTCATGTGATTAATTTAATCCTCCCCTCATTTCCCTCTCCTGCCTTCCTTCTTCTCCCTTTCCAAACACTTTTCTGACTAGTGGAAATGAGTTGCACGATAATATAAACTTAATGAAGTTTCTCATAAATATTTGAATTGAAAACTCTAATGTCTAAAGAAATACTGAAGGGGTCTCTAATAAAGAAACAATTTCTAATCCATTTGGTTATTAAACCATTCCTGAGCAAATGCATTAAAACAATCCAAGTCCTGGATAAGAACACTTACAGGGCAGGGAATAGGTTGCTTAAAAGGTGTTGAATGTGGCTGTTGCTTCCTGCTTGGGCAGGTGTCCAGTCACAAATGGACTTCCCAAATGGGCTCCTTTGCACCCCACTTCATACTTGGAGAGGACTTCAGTAGTTGAAACTGAAATTCCAGAACTTGTTTCTCAGAATTGACTTTGAGATTATTTATCATAAAAAAGACCAGACTATCCATCACTGGAGGATGAAGATTGAATGCATTTGGTGACTGTACAAGTGTCAGTTATTTCAATGAAAAAAGTGAATTGGGATTTTACACTTTTATTTTATAACAGATTGCTGCAAAGTAAAGTTTTAAACAGTTCAGAACCTTCTGTTGTCCCTTTTTCTTTGATTAATTTCTCAAAAGCTATAAAACAAACAAAAAAAAAACTTTCCATGAATTATTTAGCATGTGTACTTTAAACTGATATAGATATATACTTTTTAAGTTTACCACTGCTCTTCTGAAAGTATGTGTGTGTATTTATATATGTATATATACACATGCATATACATATGTGTATGAGTAATATGTATGTATACACATACATAGGGATATATATGTGTATGCATATGTGTGTATGTGTATATATATACATTTTTTTCTGCATAGAGTACATCTGTTTTCATCACATTCACTTCATCATGTTTGCTTGTGAAGCTGTATCATATGACAAACAATGAGACTTTTCTTGCCTTGAGAACTTAAAAGTATTGATTTTCCTAGAAATGATGCTTTACGAATAAACAAACAAACAGACAAACATATATTCTGTACAGAGGCTGTGGAGGGTCCTTCACGTGAATTCTTATTGAGTTACCATGTGTGTATGCTTGTTTTAATTTGCAATTTTCGCAAAAAGTAGTTTTTAGGTATTCTTTACAACTTCTTTCACATGTATCTTTTTTTTAAGGAAAAGATAAATACAATTTTATTTTAGAATAAATTCTTGCATAACAGTACTAAAATATATTGAAATGTATTTTGACTACCTATTTCTAAAGATAAATAAATAAAAATCTGTCAGAGATATGGCCTGATGTACAAGGAATAAATATAATGTAAGCTGAACTGATTTGTATCAATTAGGACTGTGTTCAGCCTTCAATTATGGAAAACATGATTAATGGTGGTTTAAAGTTATGCTGGCCATTTTTATTATATAACAAGAAGTTCTGAGTAAAAATCATTTTAACTGGAGTGAGATGATACCTCATCATAGTTTTGATTTGCATTTCTTTGGGGCAGGCAGTCCAGGGATACAGCAACAGGTCCACAGTGTTATCAAAGGCCCAGGCATCTTCTTTCTATTTCTCTATCCATTCATCCCTTCTATTCTAGACATGTTGTGTGACTTTTCTGTTATGGTGGCAAGATGACTGCTGCATCTCTAAGTGTCACATCAGTTTCCAGACCAAAACAAAAACAAACGAACAAAAAAACCAAAACAAACCAAAACAAAAAAATAAAAAGGGAAAGGAGGAAAAGACTAAAAAAATGCTGAGAAGAGCTTGCTAGCTGAGCCTATCCCTTTACATTTCCCATTTGTTCCCATCTTCTCTTTGAGCACAGTGGGGTCCCAAGATCAGAAGGGAGGCCAAAGGGGGTCAGCATTTTAGCTTTCTGGCCTCAATAGAAGAAGGCAAGGAAACTGTTAATGGCCTTGGGAAGTAAATTCAATGTCTGCTACTCCATTCATTTCAACTTACTACCAGTGGTAATAGCAGGCTAAAGAAAGACAATAGGAGAAATCCTTTCTGTGAATGATTTGTCTTAAAGGATACTCCTATTTTTATTTTTGAGAATATATCTAGAATCACTAAAGAAACTAGAAACATAAGGGCACCGTCTCTTGCATAGTATGCCACAAATGCACTTTGTATGAGATATAATACTGTGCATCTACAATATTTAAATATTTCTACCGTTTAAGGCATTTTTATGTTGTATATACCTATGCTGTCAAAAATAAAACAGACATTAAAAACTTATTTTCATTTTTGATGAAATATGTACATAAAGTATTTTACTTAAATTGCAAAACAAATGTTCAGTGATCGTCATTCCTGATTTATCAGCAGTGTTTCTCAGCGTGAAAAACCTTATAGTTAGCAAAAGTGGCAAATGTGTGACTGCGTGCAGAAAAGATGGAGTACCTCATCAATTTATTTTGATCATCTTACAGAAAAAGTGTGATTCCTTCAGGATTGATAGTAAGGAGAGAAGCATGACAAAATGTTGGACTGACAAGACATAGACATAGTTTGTATATATAAAGCCTGAAGACTCATATTCAGTGTTTTTGTCATTGTTATGGTTTCATTTTGCTTTGTTTTATATTTTTTTAATTAAAAGTTGGTTTTTGTAAATTTTCTTACCAACAACTGCTAAGGAAAAGGCAGGCTAGTGAACCACTTTTTTTTAAGGTTGTTCTGAATTGTTAAATATGACAGTTTGAGCTTGGATGTCTTTAAAACAACATTACTGTCTGATGCAAGAATCCATATAAACTTTCTGTTTTTCAGACACTTTCAAAACCGTGTACTATTGGGTTAGATGACAGCTGGATGACAAAGCAGTGCATTTATAACAAGGGCAGATACTGCTACTTGACTACCCACTATTTATTCCCTCCTTCTCCCTTAATGTCAGAACCTCACTTTGGTTTGAGACACTAATGTGCCCACTAAATAACTATATTTCTCAGCCTCTCCTACTAAATTGTGGTGCAAGCAGACCAGTGGTGCCTAAGTATGTCATTGGCGGGCTTTCTGGGAAAGCTTTTAAAGGGAGCAGACTCAGCTGCACATACCTTTCCTCTCTTTCGTTCCTTTTCTTCCCTTTCCCCTTCCTGTAATAAAAATAGGAATATAATGCAAGGAGACACAACTTCCATCTTAAGAAGATGAGGATGAAAACTATATGCTGAGATGAATGGCATCTGGAGTAGTTACTATACGCTTGTTACATCATCCTGGATTGCTTGAAATTTGACTTCTTGTTATTCAAAACTCTGTGTGCTGAAAACAGTGTTGTTTGGGTTTTCTTTTATATGCAATTGAACACAATTTTTAACTGTTACAGTAACTTAAAGGAGAATGTGTAGAGTCTGATGACAATTGAATCTCTTCATAGCAGTCTGCTGCAATATTATATAAGCAGTGTATCTGATGCTTTCTTCAGACAGTAACAAGAAGCCTCAGTTGCTTCAGAAATCAGAAAAAATAAAGGCTTTAGAGCAATGGTATTAGCCCCTCCCCATATCATTAGGTTTCCATATTTGTAGGGCTCAGTCTTCTCCAATATATCCTGAATATCCTTATAAATTGTGTCTTTGATTAACAGAGCCTTATTTGAATAACATCATTCTGCAAATATTTTACATTTTTGCTTTGAGTATTTTCCCCATATACAGGGATCATCTTAGGTTTTAAAGCATTAGTTTAAGGATAATGCTATCATACAATTATAGGTACTTCATCAACCACCGAATATATTAAATATATAATTGCTGCCCTGGCATAAACTAAATCATATCATGAGAAGGTCTAGTGCTATCATTATCTGAAAATAAATATTTATTACTATATGCTCCTTTTTGTAATATAACCTGTAACTTTTAGTTGGGTGAGGGGGGGATAGTAAAGACAATTTGCTTAGTCAAATAAAAATTGTAAAGTTGAAAATATACACTGATGGGACTAGCTTTCTGTAAAAAATAGATTGTTTAGATTATATAGCTCTGTCTTATGTTTATGTTGCCTGTGAATCTCGATAGTGAATTTTTAATTAGCTGGCAAAATGTAGTAGCGCAGTAAATCTTTGTCTTTTATGTACACATGTGTTTTGTGTTTCTAGTATTCATCTTGTAAATTCTTTAGCTCACATGGTGTATAAGCACCACAGGCCCTCTATGGTGTAATCATACATCTGTAGGCCAGATTTTCTCCTTGGTTTCTGTTGAGTTCTCTTCATCCATCTATAGGACCGTTTACAACCATATGCTTTTGGTATCAAGTGAGAATAAAAGGATTGACTGAGGCCACCAGTAAAAGGATGACCAGTCATTTGGGGCTACTGAAATGTTTCGCTTGGGTATAGTCACATGCTAGAACATCTGCTGGGTTGCTGAGGCTCTGTTTTTCTCAGAGTGAGGCATAAATAAGAATGGTTAAGAAGGGTTCCTCCACTGAGAGTTTATCTATCCATTGCCGGTTCCTTTGTTCATTTCTCATAGTTAAATATAGTAGTATCTAGGCATTATCTAGTTGGAAGGGGTTAAATTTGAGAAGAGGGGTTATAAATTTTAGGCTACTGACTGCTGTCAAATTTTCAATTGTCTTTTGATGTTCTGGACATCAGAGTTTTACCCTATAGTATTTGAATTAGAGCAGGAAGAAATTAATGTGGCCTGAAGTTGTCAGACGAATATCAAGGCAATTCATTTTTTTAATCTGTTCCGTCAGAAACTTTCACTAACAGGGAGTTAATTACCTTCTAAATTGGAATTTTGTGTCAGCATTGAGTAATATTTAATTCATAATGGCCTTGGAGGTCTTCAAGTTTTGTTTCTGGGAAGTGATCCCAATTGGACAGGCTGAGCTTCTGACAGGATAACTGATTCCCTATTCGGTATACTGTTCTTTACACGTCCATGTTTGGACTAGTGCATCAGTGAGGCTTTTACTAGCCCAAAAGAAGCTTTCAAAAAGAGCTAGTTTATGACAAGTTAAAAGTCTTTAGGTTAGAATGCACAAAACTGGGTAAATACACATTTTGTTTGAGCTAGGCTTATCGCTTAAAGGTGCCTTGTCTTTTGTCATTAACTTACTCTGGCTTAGTGTTAATTTCTCAACTGTTAAAGTAAGAGAATGATTTATACCTGTCTCTGAAGCAATGTTATTATGGGCTAAGTATTTATGATTGGCAGAACACTTTGTGTTCTCAGAAAGCTATTTAAGTACCAAATAATAACATTCAACGTGTTACATAGGAGCTTGTTAATGCATGTGAGATTACAGTTCATAATGGAAATATGAGAATGGATAGGTCTTGACAGTTGAAACTGCTCCTTAGTTGAAATTGCTAAAATGAAAAATTACTGCCTGGCACGCTTATCATTGTGCAACAGAGCCTGCTATCTGTGAGAGATTATTTTGCACTTCCTATCATTTGTAGGAAAAGATTGTGTCCCATGAAATGGCATCTGTATTCACATATTAGATGTTAGACATTGTGTGATGCTACAATTTTTCAAACTATCAGTAGCAGCCTACATATAGCAAATGAAGGAAATAGAATGCACTGGGTGATGGATGGGGACTTAAAAATTATTTAATTAGATAAATGACTTTTATTTAGCATGGTCTCCAGGTTGAAATACCTACAGGATTTATGCTTACCTCAAATCTTGAAATTGAGACAAAGTCAATAAATACAGTGTTATATATATTTCTGATGCACTGAGGTTGTAATGGAATGAAAGGTAAACAAAAAATTGGAGGCTCAGATTATGGTCCAGGTTCTGTCACACATGATTGTGTTTCTTTCATCTGAGAAATATGTGGCTTGCTTTGTTCCTACTTGTCTGGGGAAACTACTATGATGTGGATGAGAGTACAGGACAATATTATGTGATGCGGTCTGCTTTTCAGCTTTGCTATGTCAGAAACCTGACTTATTGGCATGCTGAATGTGGATCTGTCTCTTAGGGCTCCATACACAAGCACCCAGAAACTAATGAATCAAAGCAGAATGTCAGTGTATTAATGTGTAATGAGAAATAGCGCTGCCAAAGGGGCTATCATTTTTAGCTATCTGATTTTCTCCCTAAAGGCTGGAGGAACTAAAATATAATTAAAAGCCTGTACAGGTTGCGTGGAATCAGTTTAGGTTGAATGACATCAATTTAAGGTAACGTAATTCATGCAAATAAAGTTTTGTTTGTCACTGGGACCAAAAAAACAGTATTTTTGGGCCAAAATGGACTTTACCTTGGACTGAGCCTCTGAGAATGTTCATTTTACACATTTTTCCAAACTTTCATTGCTGACTCTCCTTCTCATTTGTTATTATTTATTTTAGTCACGTTATAGCCAGTTTTCCATGTCTGGGAGCCACTTTGGGCTTTACAAAATGACTTGTCTTATCTCTGACCTATTATATGGTGATTTATAATTTAATTTTCAGAGGGAAAGCTTATCTCCCTTATTTCTAAGTTCTTCATGGAAGTTTTTGCTGCCTCTGCTCCCCTACTGTCACCGCCTATGGTAGATTAATTCAGTATTTAAAGAACTCAGATCTAGGGCAACTTTCTACTCAATTAATGTATTTATTTTGAGAGTTCTTAGTGTTTAAGAGGCAATTAGACTTTTCAGATTTTAGTCTCATCCTTTAGAAAAAAAAAATTTGTTTGAAATACTAGCTAGGCAACAGAGGAGAAATAGCCTTATCTTTTTGACACAGTTTAGTGTCAAATAACAAGACAAACAGAAACCTGGAGGGGCTGCTGCAGTTGCGTGCTTCACATCAATTTGGTTTACCTTAGAAAAGTGAGAAAACTTGCTCCTTCTAGGGGTCTTCTAGGAAAATGAAGAGCTATTGTTTTTAAACGTTTTGGTGAAAGAGAAATCTGTCTGAAGCCTCTAAGCCCCACAGTTACGTTATTCAACTCTATCATTCACCCTTGCAATTAGGTAATATTTTATTAGTGTAGCCAAGGAACCCTGAGAGGAAAGGCATTAATGGAGTTTCACAAACTTTCCCTACCACAGCGCTGCTGAGTTTCAGCACTGCCCTAGATTCAGGCATCTGCTGATTTAGCTTTGCAGGCTCCCAGCTTTACCTAGAATCCCCTGCTGTTCCTGGAATCCCCATCCATTGACCTTGTTTCCCCTCCAGATACAGAGATAGCATTCGAGAGACACATCTCCTTCCCTCCCCCACCTATTGTCCTTAATTCTTCTGTGAGACATGACTTTCCTGGTAGCTTTGAGAGCTTAAGGTTGTGAGGGCTCCAGGTGACCAAATCCCTTAAAGATCACAATTGCCTGGAAGTAGTTCTGCTCCTAGCTAGAAAAGTCAGCAATCTTGGAGAGGAGGTGAACACTGCCAACCAACATGGGCAATCTCTGATAGAGTTTCTCAGAGTGACCTTTCTTGCTCTGAGAGGCCTGCTTCTGACCATTATTCCCAGTCATTAGGAAGGGATGCATTTTGCATCTTACGGGTCAGTGGTTTCTGGCGGCATAGAAAAAGTCTGAGACTAGAATCATATCTTTTCCTACCTGTGACAAGAATATGGAATTGGGAATGTTCATAAAGATCTAAGATATCTAATTATATTAGAATATTTTCTATTTGTCTAGGATATTCAGTTTATCTTTTCTTCAGGCACTCTCCAAACAGCCTGTGTAACAATGAAGCCATTTCGCTGCTGGTAGGGCAGTTCAGGTTCTTGTCTTCACCACACAAAAGAATTTGAAAAGGAGACCAAAGTGAAAGTATAGAAGCTTTATTGGGAGGGAAAGGAAGTACATGCTTAAAAGAGGAGCGCAGACATGTTCAAAAGAATAAGACAGCACAACGTGGTCAGGGCTCACATACTATATGGATAAGCATAATGAAGGTGCAGAATATGCTATAATAAAGGGAGGGAATTTCCTGTAAGTGGGCAGGCAATTCCCCTAGTTGGGGTGCCACCTTTTTCTAGACTAAATATGGTCAGTCCGAAACTGTCATGGCGTCAGGTGCATGAAGGGAGTGGGAGGTTTCCCTTCGGAAATTTTAGGGTAATAAGGGTGTAATATAGCCAAGTGGTGGGGGTCAGTCAAGCTTTCAGCCATCTTGGATTTAACCAGTTGTGGCTGGTTTCTTCTTTGCTACATTCCTATCTGTGCCTAAAGCAGGATGTCTGCAATCTGTCTTCATTGTTGCAACCTCTCATAACAGTTTCTTTCTGCTAGGGGAAGGGTACTTGTGCTCACCTGTTTGACTCCATTTGTATTTTAGCTATCTGCAAGTAATCATGCTTGTTCCCTTGCTAACTGCCTGCCTCAATTCCTCTGTTTATACCCCTTTCAATGAATTCCTGATGAAGGTGGACTTCTCCTGATGGTAATGTCTTATTGTCTATTTTTCCAACTTTTTCTCAAACCTTCCTCTCCTTTGCTCATTGTGCTGTGACCCCACTGACCCCCTTCCAGTTCTCGGAGGAATACTTTATACTGTCAAGACTCAAGGCCTTCACATGTTTCCTCTGCCTGGAATTTTGTTGCCTCTTCTCTTTACCTGGCTTCTGGTCCTCAGACATTCGTTACCCAGGTTTCCCCCTACTGGCCCTCCCCATCACAGTATTCTCTATTACATCATTGTGTTTTTTCCATAGAACTTGTTACAAATTAGACTTACATACATTTATATATAGTTTAGTTAATGTCTCTCTCAATTGATGGCCAGACTTATTAACATAGAGATCACATCTGTTTTTTTTTTTCTTGAGACAGGGTCTCACCCTGTCGCTCAGGCTGGAGTGTGATAGCATGATCTCGGCTCACTGCAACCTCCGCCTCCTGGGTTCAAGTGATTCTTCTGCCTCAGCCTCCCGAGTAGCTGGGATTACAGGTGCCCACCTCCATACCCAGCTAATTTTTTGTATTTTTAGTAGAAATGGAGTTTCACCATTTTGGTCAGGCTGGTCTCAAAAGTCCTGACCTCGTGATCCACCTGCCTCGGCCTCCCAAAGTGCTGAGATTACAGATGTAAGCCACCATGCCTGGCCACATCTGTTTTATTCATTATCACATGCCCAGCATTTAGCATCGTGTTTGGCATATATTTGGTGCCCAGTAAGTATTTTATGAATAATTATGAATATATGAATCTAAGATGCCATTTCTAGCCTAATGATTTACTGATTCTCTATGCCATTGTAACAAGGAGCGGGCACCACTCTGGATACCTTGCTTTCAAGGCGGTAGCTTGCCTGGAAGTTCTCTGAAATGCCTTTGGTGTCATTCTTCCATTGTCTTGATGAATAGAACCTGGCTTCCTACCATCCATGTTAATCTCCTTAATAAAAGGTTGCTTGGTCTCCTTAGTATTCTCTCCTGAACAGCATGCTTTTCTGTTTTTTACATAGCCCGGCTGAGAGTTCTCTAGATCTTTCCATTCTGCTTCCCTTTTAATTATAAATCCCATCTTTAAATTATTTCTATTTTCTGCCATTTTATTCTAAGCAGCCAAAAGAAACCATGTAGTACCTTGAATACTTTGCTGCTTAGATGCTTCTTCTGCCAGATGTCCTAGCTCTTAAGTCTTAAGTTCTACCTTTCACAAAGTCTTAAGACAAAGACACAATTTCACCAGGTTATTTGCAAGTGTAACCAGAATAGCCTTTTCTCTAGTTTCCAATACCTTATTCCACATTTCCATCTGAGACCTCATCACAATGTCTTTTTTTTGTCCACATTTCCACCAGACTCTGATCACAATAATTTAAGAAAAACGCTTCAGACATTTTCTCCATTTCTTTCTTTCTTCTGAGCTCTCACCTGAATTACCACTAATGCTCTGTTTATGGCAATTTGGGCTTTTTCTAGCCTGCTCTTCGAAATTCTTCCAATTTGTATCTGTTACCCACTTCCAAAGCTGCTTCCACACTTTCAGATAGTAACAGTTTCTTATAGCAACAGTCCCACTTAGCTTCTCAGTACCAATTTTCTTTCTTAGTCTGTTTTATGCCTCTGTAACAATACCTGGGACATGATAATTTATATACAACAGAATTTTATTTGGCTCATGGTTCTGGAGGTTGAGAAGGCCAAGATCAAGTGCTGCATCTGGTGACAACTTTCTTGCTGTGTCATAATATCCCAGAGGCATTAAAGGTGTGAGAGAGAACACATAAGGGAGCAAGAGGTGGTCCAAACTTGCATTTATAATGAACTCACTCTCATGATAACAAACCCATCCCCATGATAATCACATTAATCTGTTTATGAGGGCAGAAGCCTCATAACCCAATCACCTCTTAAAGGCCCACCTCTCAATATATTTGCACTGGAGATTAAGTTTCCAACACGTAAGCTTTGGGAGATACATTCAAATCATAGCAAAAATGTCATATATTTTATCCTATTTTCAACACAAGTCCCTTTCTAAAATAATCTCTTGCAAATCATTGCAAATTAATATGTGATTAATAATGATGATATAAACTGGTGAAGACAGGGATGAGGGGAACTTTGTAAAATGTAACTGAGCATGGTACCTTTCCTTAGAAATTGCTTGTGTTAAATAACCTCAGGGATACCCTACATTCTGATTACTTTCTTTTTAAAATCTCTATTCTCTTACTCACTGAAAAAAAAAAACCCAGATTAGTAGCATATTTTACCAATATTTGATACAATCTGTACATGTATGTGGATATTAATTCCAATGATGAATACAGCATGTTTCTCACAGTCAATTTGAAGGAGTATGTTGTGAAAGGAGAAGTACAGTGTGCCTTGTGTGGAACGAGGGTTATGCAGTGATGCTGCATTAATTGCCTATATAGCATTTATGTATTATGATAATTTTATGCTTTATTCAGTTGGAAGTTATTTTTGTATATATTATATTGATAGAATTTCTTTCTTCAAGAATCTCTTGTTTAGGAGAGCCTCACCTAAAATATCTATCTATCAAATTTAAATCTATAGTGTTTTTCTTTTTCTATATTGACAAATTTGGGTAAACAATTTTCACTTTCCTGAAAGTTCCCTCTTTTTAGTTCAACTGTTTCCCTAGATTGTCTCCACAATACAGTTCAAGACTGAAAATTTTCTGCTAGAAAGCAAAACCAAACCAAACCAAAACAAAACAAAGGCTGGGCATGGTGGCTCATACCTGTATTCCTAAAACTTTGGGAGATGGAGGCAGGTGGATCAGTTGAGGTCGGGAGTTTGAGACCAGCCTGGCCAACAGAGCGAAACTCTGTCTCTACTAAAAATACAAAAATTAGCTGGGTGTGGTGGCGAGTGCCAGCTACTCAGGAGGCTGAGGCACAAGAATCACTTGAACCCGGGAGGCGGAGGTTGCAGTGAACCGAAATTACACACTGCACTCCAGCCTGAGTGCCAGAGAGAGACCATGTCTCAAGAAAAAAAAAAGCAAAAGAAAGATTTTGTGGTATCTCTCAGGAGGGAAGGACACACACACACATTAGCAATTTTAAGGCATTTCCACTGTGCTTTAAAGTCATCCTGTCACTACATTGGTTTTTAAAGAATGTGAATGCTGCCGAGAAAAGTATGACCTGCATGGATTTTTTAATATTTTTTCTTTTAAAATGTGGTTATATCAGGCTCTAATCAAATAAGTAAAAAAGGGAATCAGCAGAATACACTGACAAAGTATTTGGTATCTTGCCGTGGATTGGTGATACTTCATAGACCTTGGACATTTCAAAGGCAGAGATATTTTGCACCATAGACTAATGTTAATTCTACCATAGCAAGGGACACTGGCAGTTTCAGAACCTGCTGCTTTATTTCCCATTTTAGCAATTTCCATATGGCTCATATGGTACCTACCAGCAGGCTTTGTCAGGCAGGGCCACTGAGTCACCTGTGGCATTTTGAACATCCTGCTGGGTTTGTATCATAACCAAGAACAATTTCTGTTGTTAGCAAATTCTGTGAAAAATTCTCATGAGGTAAATACAGCCCAAAGAGAAGGCTGCTTTGGGATTTCCCTGAGTCAGAGTAAAAAATTGGTAGGAAAAAAATCTTTGGCAGCAGATACTTTTATCCTGCTGTGCAGGAATAGTCTAGGAGAAAATGTTACAACAGAGAATTTACTGAGGCTGATTTGCTTGATTTGAATCCCTTTGGGAAGGCTACTTTTCTTCATTTTAAAATATTAATTTCAGTGTTTTATTTACTTTACTAGAGTTATACAATCAATGCATGAATTCAATTTATTTCCCTATAAATAAATTAGAACATTACACTTGAAGCAGAATTCTGCTCTGACCATCCACCACAGTGTGATTCTTTATTTTCGTACTCTCCCTCACCCCTACCCATTCCCACAAACCCTCAGTAACCATGCTTGAGACTTTTGCTTGTATTCCTAGAGAATTATGTTTTTTAAAAAATCTTTTCACATATAGAAATTGGTGCCCATAGAAAATATATAATTTTCTATTCTTCTTTAAAGAACATAAACTATAAGGAAAGAAACATTTGATGTTGATAAAAATGTCTTACAAAATCTCCAGGGTTTAAAAAAATAATAATCTCATGCATTTCCTTTCTTTTAAAACTTAGCTAAAATTTTATTGATTGTTCTTTTTCGAAAGTAGAACTCCAAAATATCCTGGTTAATACTTTGTAGATAGTAGGAGAGTGTTCCTAGGGAAAACTTGGCTTTGTATCTGTCTCAATAATTCTTTACTCTGTTTCTAAAGGAAGGGGCCAGTGTGAAGTGGTGGCTGGACACTGTTTTGAGTACTAGAAGGCCTGGGTTGTAATTTCATCTTTGCCACTGCTCTCTTTGTGACCTTTCTACTTTTGACCTCTGTGAGATCTATGAGGACTTCCTGTACTCTGAAGTTCTAGGATTCTCTACAATGCATCAGTATTTTGCCAAGCTGAATACATTATCTTGGCTGGGGAAAAAGTTTTGTGTCACTATAGTGATGGATGGATAGCTCTTGAGTTACAGGATCTGGTGTCAAATTGTCTGGGATTGAAACTATCTTGTCTGCTTTCAGATGTCTATGACCCAGACGTGTTACTTACCCTCTTTTTACCTCAATCTTTTTTATCTAGAAAGAGAGTGACAGTAATACGTATCTCTCATAGGCAGCTTATGGGTTAAATGAGGTAATGTATAAAGAACACTCAGAAAAGCAAGTGTTGAATACATCTTAATTCTCATTAAATTTTGCAGATATCTATTCACTTCCAGGGGCAATAATTTCCTCGTCTTCAATCATTGTTTTAATTGTATATGGATATTTGTAAAGCAATATACTGACTCTGTAAGAGATAAATTGTGATAATTGTGGGATCCTTGAGAGGGAATTCTTTGTATGAAAAGGAGACTAGGGATGAGGCTTCAATATGGGTTCCAGGAGTGGCATGGAAACTGGTACCCAAGTGCATCTTGACTCAGTCATCTTTGCAAAGCTTGTTTACCTTCAGAGAAAGAAAGTTGTGTTTGTGAATTGAAAGGCCTTCCTTCCTCATTAAA
>NW_012101266.1:959619-963189 GCF_000951045.1 Mandrillus leucophaeus | reverse complement strand
TTTTTTTTTTTTTTTTTTTTTTTTTTTTTTTTTTTTTTTGTAGAGGCTGCTAGTTGTCTCCAGTATTTAGCCCACCTTGTGTAGTAATAATTTTTTTTCCTGGACATGTGGCCTTCTACAATAAACATCACATTTCCAACCCCCTTTGTGGTATAGTGTGGCGAGATGACTACATTTTGAACAGCGGGTCTGAACAGAGGTGATGTGTGTAATTACTACACTTTGTTCTCAAAAGCGTGTGTGGAATGCAGAGGGAATGCATATGACTTCCCCTTGCCTCTTTTCCCCTTCCTGCTGGGTAGATTATAAATGTGATGGCTGGAGCTACAGGAGTCGTCTTGCACTGTGAAATGGAAATCACCTTTTAAGGATGTTTGAGAACAAGATAGAAAAGGCAGTAGTAAACTTATCTTGTTTAAGATACTATTGTTATTTTATTTTATTAGTTAAGCCTATGTGTTAACTAATACAACCTTAATAGTTTGGGGATAAATAATCCTGTGATTGAACCTTCTCCTATTCTCCCCATTCCTAACTGAATATAACCTGCAAGGAGGGAGTATGCCTTCTTATTTCCCAATAGATCATTGAGTTTGGAGGGCATGGAGAGAGAATCTAGACCCTAGGACATGAAAGACAGCAGGTATGTGCTTCTCAGGAGAAAGATCCATGCTGATTCAATACAGTATTAATTTATTATTTACTGAGTATACAAGATAGCTGTAGATGTGCTAATGGCACATATAAAAAAAGATATTCTGTAGAGTGATAATTATATAATAATAAGAAGAATGCTAACTTCTTAGACATGAACTGATTAGAATTTGTGTTATAAATCTTTATATGATAGGCATTGAGTGATGAAATAAACCATTTTTCTCTAGCAGTTTTATAATATAAGCAATTATTTTTCTATTGTGAGCATTCTACTTCAAATATGAAGTTTTTGAAGAGTAATCCTGTATTACTTCACTCAATGAAAATTCCACATCATATGATGTTAAAAGACCATTTGTCTTTCCTGAAATTAACTTTAGTAAATGTTAATTATGATTATTTTCATTTATAAACTTAAAACTCTTAGAAAGCCATTGTATGTCTCAGCTTAAAAATCTCTTCTACCAACAATGAAAGAGCAGCTTTTATTTAAAAAAAAAATAGAAATTAAGAGAAAAAAAGAAGAAATATGTGCCAGATATTTTGGGGGGCCCTTAATATTCTGGGTAAATAAATAAAATCTCTAGCTTCCTAGAGCTAAAAAATAATAATTTTTATGTTTTTTCTTTCTCATTAAAAAAAAAACAAAACACTTGATTATGTCACTTTTCAGGTTTCTCCTTCATTACTGAAGGAATCTAATTTTTTCTTTAGTTTGATACATCCATACACTCATTTCTTCAATTGTTTTATTATGAATCTTCTTTAGATACCATTAATCCTGAACATTATTAATAAACATTGCAGGAATGAAAGCACAAGAGATTTATTAAAGTGTAGAAAAAAATTTCCTATTTTGATGCAGTAATGTCTAATATTTTATTAGAATTTTGCACACAAATCCCAGCACTTTGGGAGGCCAAGGTGGGTGGATCACTTGATGTCAGGCGTTTGAGACCAGTCTGGCCACATGGTGAAACCCTGTATCCACTAAAAATATAAAAATTAGCTGGGCATGGTGGTGGTCGCCTATAATCCCAACTACCCAGGAGGCTGAGGTAGGAAAATTGCTTGAACCTAGGAGGTGGAGGTTGCAGCGAGCCGAGATCATGTCACTGCACTCCAGCCTGCATGAAAGAGTGAGACTCTGCCCCAAAAAGAAAAAAAAAAAAAAAAAGAATATTGCGCACGGAGTTTGCTCTTCCTGAAATTATAGTAAAATCAGAATAAAAAGGAAGCAAGGCAAAGGGACATTGTAGGTAGATGACAGCTTTATTTTAAAAGAACCCAGGTTGAGAGAAACTCTTTATTCAAATCTTGGTTCACGATGGTTCGGTATTTTAACATCTGAAGCTTCTAGTACTTTTACTACTTGTAGCGCATGAAGAAGGAGTCTTTTTTGGTTTGGGTGAAGTTTTCACCATTGCATTTTCTTGTTCTCAATTTGACCATCTTATGTGAGTTGTCACATATGTGTTACATCTGAAAATTACAAAGTCCTGTATTATAAAATGTGTGAATTAAAATGGTAGTATTTTGTTTAAAGCTTTGAGGATCTATTCCTCTTGGAGTTCTGTCTCTTTCTACCAAAAAATTTCTTAAATATTGTATTGATCATGTGTTTTCTTTTAACTTATTTTGTGTTGAATTTGGGAAACATTACTTCTTTTTTTTTTTTTTTTTTATTCACAGCATCATAGGTCATGTTCCCCCATGAGATGGAAATTTGTCCACAAGAGGCTTATTAGAAGTGCCACAGGAAACATCAATAAGGGAATAAGTAAAGCAGAGGGGGAATTTGAACTGTGTTGTATTTGCAACTGGATATACTCAATTCTAGTGGAAGCTCTAAAATTGGTTTGGCCTTTAGAAATGTCTGATTTGAGACAAAGATCTTTGTTCCTCTGCATCAGCCAAACCAAGGATAGAGGATGCTCCAATGAAAGGAGCATAACCTTGGATGAGACAGTTTCCTTTGGCTCAGGACAAGATGAGTCCTCTTTTTTTTTTTTTTTTTTAAATGTATGTTAAGGTCTTATCTAAAATGTTTCTTGAAATGGATTATAATAATCAGAAAGAACAGGTCTTTAGTAATGCAGTTTTTTAATCCTATAGATTTTTTGATTTATTACAATTGTGGTGGTTATTGTTATTTGGTTCTGATGGAATGTATGTACTTTGTTTCCACGTGACCTATATGTGTATATCATTAGAACTACAAATTACAGTCTGCTCATGTTTATGGGACTCATTTTTTTCTTAACTTTTTATTTATAATTGGCACTTAATAATTGTCATATTTATGGGGTACAGTGTAATGTTTCAATATGTGTATATCTTGTGCAGTGATCAAATCAGGGTAACTATCCTATGTATCACTTTAAACATTTATCATTTCTTTATGGTAATAGCATTTGAAATCTCTTCTTTATTTTATTATACTTTAAGTTCTAGGGTACATGTGCACAACGTGCAGCTTTGTTACAAATGTATACATGTGCCATGTTGGTGTGCTGCACCTATTAACTTGTCATTTACATTAGGTATATCTCCTAATGTTATCCCTCCCCTCTCTCCCCACCCCATGATAGGCCCCAGTCTTTGGTGTTCTCCACCCTTCGTCCAAGGGTTCTCATTGTTCAATTCCCACTTATGAGTGAGAACGTGCAGTGTTTGGTTTTCTATCCTTGCGATAGTTTGCTGAGAATAATGGTTTCCAGCTTCATCCATGTCCCTACGAAGGACAAGAACTCATCCTTTTTTTATGGCTGCATAATATTCCATGGTGTATATGTGCCACATTTTCTTAATCCAGTCTGTCATTGATGGACATTTGGGTTGGTTCCAAGTCTTTGCTATTGTGAATTGTGCCGCAATAAATATACATGTGCATATGTCTTTATAGCAGCATGA
>NW_012101266.1:942030-958764 GCF_000951045.1 Mandrillus leucophaeus | reverse complement strand
TTATTTGCTGTAGTCGCCATACTTTGTATAGAACTTATTCATAGGATTCATTTTTATATTAAAACTGTGAACTTGTTATCTGCTTTTTGACTTAATTTGGAATCATAGAGCATGTATCCCAGGCTCTAAGATTCTAAATTAACTTCAAAAGAGTAAACTGGAATGATTTGCTTTTAAATCTTTCATTTACTTGTTGCTATCTTATAGAGATGGATTTCACTGCTTGTGCATTTTTGGAAAATAGTCCATCTCATCATTATATTTATTTGTTGTTCTGATCTAATTTTAATAAATAGCTCAACACTGGTGTTATGAAAATATTTGAAACTTTTTAAAGTATAATTGCCTCTTAGGTTACATATATTTTGTTGGAATAATTTAGTTATAGCGTGTGGTATTAAGTCTGTTACTTAGTAGTTGACATTATTATTATTATTATTATTATTATTATTATTTTACTAATGAGGCAAGTACTATCTTGAGTTGCAGATATGAACTTTGTCATAGCACAGTATAATACATTTATTTGTATTTGACAGCATTTAATGTCAATGTCAATGAATATGGTTTTTTAATACTGTTTGTTTTATCTTTAAGTTGCAGCAACATTCGTTGAAGAAAAAATTATTTAATTAAAATTGTTTGATTTAATTTTTATTTTCAAATTGAATTTTTTTTCTTTGTACTGAGCTATAAACATTACTTTATACTGAACTATAAACATTACTACCTATAGTCAGTGACTTATTATGCTTGAAATTATATGTATATTTAAATTAATACCTCTTTTCTGGTGGAAGTTGCTCTAAGCCAAAATTTTCAGAGTGAGTGTGTATATATGTATTGATATATTGAATACTTTTAAACCTAACTTATAAATGATTTAAGCTTATGTCAGAAATACTCTAATAAGAGTGGAACAAAGAAGAAATAGATAATTAAACCCAAGGGAAATATACAGAATTAATAATTGAAAAGCAGAGAGTGAAGAATATTCATATGTAGACCACAAGTCTCAATGTGGTACTTGAAGATGAACTTCCAACTTGACTCTGCCTTTTTCAGGAGCCAAACTAGAAAGAGAAAACTGCTTAGTTATATGACATTCACTGTTAGAGAGAATAATAGCATTATTTTCAATGTGCAGATGAGGAAACTAAGACACAGAAGTTTATATAACCTGCTCAGTGGCAAATAGCAGCTGGAACCAGGATTTCAACACTGCTAAGATGACTTCTGTCTAAACTCTTAAAATCCTTCTATATGATATAGTTTTTAATATCTTCCCAAAATATTCTCACAGAAAATATAGTACCAAAGTCTAGAGTTTGTTGTAGCCAAATTAGCATTCTGAAAAAGGTTCTTAGTGTATTTAATGATAATTGAAAGCATGCCTTTCTTTATAATTATTTTGTATTAAAGACATAATATATCTAATGTACAAGCTACAAAATTAAGTAAGATTGAACAGATTTTGATGCCTTAGAAAAGGCAGATACACATTTTTTTCTCATTGATATCCAGACTATTAGGTTGACAATTGAACTCATAAACAGAGAGAGTAAAACAATGGTTACCATAGGCTGGCAAGGGTAATGTGAGGGACAGGGGAGGAAGTGGGGATGGTTAATGGGTACAAAAATAGTTTTACATACAATAAATATCATCTAGTATTTGATAACACAACAGGGTAACTTCAGTTAACAAGAATTTACAGTACATTTTAAATAACTAAAAGAGTATAGTTGGGTTGTTTGTAACACAAAGAAGGGATAAATGCTTGAGGTGATGAATACCGCATTTACACTGATGTGATTATTATGCCTTGTATGGCTGTATCAAAATATCTCATATACTCTATAAATATATACACCTACTATGTACCCACAAAATTTAAAAATTAAAAAGCCAAATAAACTATTCGGTTGAACATTTGAAATGGCTGGCAAAAAGGTTAACCATTTTTTACTGTATTGCTCAGCCTAATATTGGAAGAATATCTTAAAATATGATAATATAAAAATGTCTTATTTGTTAGTAAGATCATAAAGAGATTTCTTATAGTAGGACTTTCAATCCTGTCTTGCCAGTCTATAAGTCTTCTTGAAAGTATTTGGCATGATAACCTCTAGAAGGCAACTTGGCCTGGCAAGTCTCTCTTTATTATGAGAATTTACTTATTTCTAATACAGTCTTACTGATGTAAGGAAATATATGTACTTAATATGCTTTGTAAACTTCAACGTGATATGTAAATATGAGAGGGCCCCATCATATATTTTAATATGTTAAATCAGATTGTCTTCAAATTCACCAGACTCTTTTCAAGTTCTTTCATTCTTAATGACTAGGCTACATTACATGAACACATTATCGCTCCATATTTCTGCCAGTTCTTCCATATCCAGGCTTGAACTTAATAAATTAAATATGAATTATAGCTTCATTGTTTTTTCTCTTTCTTCTTTCCCTTTTAAATTTATGCTATCTTGCTGTATTTTAAGAATCTTTGCAAGCCATCTTAAATAACATCTGGAACGTAGCTTACTATAAATAAATATATTTATTAAATAGAAGTTTTATATAATACTGATCAGTTCCACAGACTACTATGAATATGCAATATTGACCTAATTTAAGAACATATATATTTCCTTTAGTAGCAAAATCAATATTGCTTTTTTTCTTTTTTCTAACTCTTAGGCAGGAAATTCTGCTAGATATTGTCAGGGACATTGTCTTGTGAAAGTTTTACTTGAAAGTAATTAATGTAGATAAAATGGACACACATGAAACAGGTAAAGAACATGTCAGTGCTTAGAAGTCATTAGTAGACTTTAAAACATAAGCCTTGAGGAGGACCCAGGATCATTCAAGTGGTCAAGCTGGTGCAGTAGATGCTGAGCACATTTTTCAATGAGGCAACAAATTGATTATTAGGCAATAAGTTTTGCTCCCTGGTTCAACAATTAAAAAGAAGAATTAACAGTTTTGGACAGATGTTTCCCCATGCAGTGACAACAGATTAAACCAGATCTGAAGAAACAAATTTGATGTAATTCATTTTTGGCTGGGAAGGGGGCCAGGAAACAGATCCACAATCTCAGATCTAGTTTTTCTGTTCTGAGGGGGAAGTTTACCTGTGTTATGAGCTGCAAAGTAACTGTATAGGTCATTCAACTGTCTGAGCTGCAGAGTTGTATTAACTCCCACAGATACTGTGGGTCTGGATAATAAAGATGTCATCCTGTGGTCAGCTCCTTGTTATTAGTATGTAAACTTTGTAGACTTTTTCCTTTTCGTACACCAGATTCCACTTGCCTTCTCCGTCGCAGTAAGAACACGAATTAGGCCATCTTAGCCTCTTGTTGTCATTCCTAAATCTATTCATATCACGACTTTCAGATCTGTGTATCTTCCAGAAGCATTTTTGTTATTTAAATATAATTGTGTGCCATTTCTTTCTCTTTCTGAATTTGGAATGCATTGCTGTGCTATTTATATTTTCCCTTCAGGCAACAAATCCTGGCAATATCATGAATTATTGCCATTCCCTCCTTCACTTACTCACGTTATAGTGTATTACTGAGCTCAACTGTGTGTCCAGCCCTGGGTAGGGAACATAATTGGTAGTAGAGCCACTGCCACATGTATCAACTCTACTCTCTACCCGAGATTGGAAATCACAAAATAATATTTTCTGGAAGTGCAATAGTTGGTTAAATCACACTCTGAAAAATTTTGAATGCCCCGATCTCAGAAAAATCATAGCAAAGTAACAAGATGAAAGAATATACAGTAATTATTTGCTGTTTCCCGGCGTTCTGAGACTATATCTACTTTTTCATTATTTTAGCAGACATTATTGTAGCAGAACTATCTTAACTATACCACATATATCTTTGAAGAGAATTAATAATGTATGATTTGACTGACCAGTATCAGAATAATTTGCCCACTTGGGATCCCTACTCAGATAGTGTTCTCTAGATTGTATCACTGTATAGGTGTACTTTAGAGTCCTAGGATTATGCAAAGATAGAATTGGAAGAAACTTCAATAATCATTAAAGTAAAAATAGTAAGCATATCAAGAAAGTAGCAGTCCAGTGAAATGAAACCAATGTCACACAGTGAGTTAATAATTGAGATGGATTGATAACCTAGGTTTACCTACTGCTAAAGCATTGGCTTTCCTGATAATTTGTTTTTTCCTGTAACTCTGTATACACCTTCACCTTGGTAATACTTCTCCATGTTATATCCTACATAGGCTAATTCCCAAGTGTAACATGCAATGAATCAGAACAACCTCCCTTTCCCATGGTCTCACCCCCTAACCCCACATTTCTAGCCAGGTCTCCTAATTTCAGGAAAGTGAGATCTGGCAGTGATGGCTCATTCTCAGTCCCTCGGTTTTGGCTTTGGTCTTTGCCTCTGTCCAGAGTTCTAAACTTGACTTTGTGATTTAAACAAGATCAGGGTACCAGAAATTCACATTAGCATCGGTCTATAGCTATTGCTACATTTCTAAATCCCCATGTCAGTATGGCTGCTTATGCTGCTTCTGAGTGGGAGGTGGAAGGAAGAATGAAAAACAGTGAAAAATTCCTACAATTAGGACAAATGGAAGCTGGAGATAGTTAAAGGAAATTTTGAGAAGGAGAGGGTAAACAACAGGGGAGACAATATTATATTGACAAAAATAGAGGCTCTGTGTTAGGTGAGCTGGTTAGCTTTACTGAGCCTCCATTTCATCATCACCTTTAAAAGAGAAGTAATGCCTACCTTAGATGGTTTGTGAGATATATAAAATCTAATACTGAATAAGCTTTGGGACAATGCTAGTAATGAGTATTAATTTGAAAACAGTAAAACCTGTTTTAGTAAGAAAATGAGGATAGAGGAGTCATCAGTTACTCCTTTAATTAATATGCATTATAACAAGCAGAAAAGCAAAGATATACACATAGATTAATCTGGAAAAATATAATGTGAAACTCCTAGAGTTCTTGCCTTAATTGAAATCCTGTAGAATTATCTTTGGCATTCTGTGGAACATCTCCAGCTAAGTGTTCCTGTGTTTGTTTTTCTTTTATTGTGGTAAGAACACTTAACACAAGATCTTCCCTCCATATATATATATATATTTGTTTTTTTGTTTTGTTTTGTTTTTTGAGACAGTGTCTCACTCTGTCACCCAGACTGGAGTGCAGTGGCATGATTTCGGCTCACTGCAGCCTCCACCTCCCAGGTTCAAGCGATTCTCCTGCCTCAGCCTCCTGAGTAGCTGAGACTACAGATGCGAGTCACCACGCCTGGCTAAGTTTTGTATTTTTAGCAGAGATGGGATTTCATCATGTTGGCCAGGATGGTCTTGATCTCCTGATCTCATGATCCCCCCGGCTTAGCCTCCCAAAGTGCTGGGATTACAGGTATGAGCCACCACACCCAGCCCCTCCATAAATGTTTAAGTATACAATACATTGTGGTTGACTATAGTGGCAATATTGTACAGAAGATCTGTAGAATTTATTCATCTTGTTTAGCTGAAGCTTTATGCCCCTTGATTAGTAACTACCCAGTTCTCCTCCCCACAGGTCCTGCTGATTACCATTCCACTCTGATTCTATGAATTTGACTCTTTTAGATACCTCATATAAGTGGAATCAAGCAGGGATCAGCAAACCTTTTCTGTAAAGGGCCAGATAGGAAATATTTTAGGCTTTGTGCCTGAGAGGCAAAATCACCAATATTTGTATAACAAACAAATTTCCACAAATTTTCATGATGAAATTCAAAATAATTGAGTCCAACTTTTTGTACATAAGTCTACTGATGAGAGTAGCTGAGTTCTTTTTATTGGGATGGTTAATGTTTTCCTTAATTATTGGTCAAACATAATATTCCCTATCATCAAATTGATTGCTAATGTTCATCTGTAAAAGCCATTCCTAGAGCTTATGGGCTGTACACAACCAGGTGGCAGGCCTGATTTGGCACACAGCTGTGGTTTGCTGACCCTGATCTTAAAGGATTAAGAAAGCAGGAGAGCTCTGCGACATTCTGATCAAATTAACATGCTAGCAAGTAACAGCTTAACTGGCCTCAGGCTAATTTTGAGTTATGAAGTGAGAAGTATAGCTGTAATAGTGTCTGAACATATTTGGATGTAGAGTGCAATTGGAAACAAAATTTGGGAATATGCATGGGTTCCTGATTTCTAAAAGAAGATTCTTGGATCTACAACTGAATTTCCTTTCGCTTTTTACACTTGCATGAGCTTTCTGCAAAGAGGCCAGACAAGGTTGACAAATGCTTTCCTATTTGAGGATTCCCAGATATTGTGGCTATTTTAGCAGAAGAGAGAGAATACATCAAAGGCAGTGCCAAGTGATGCTCATCTCAGTTCTTCTCTAGAAGTACATGCTAGCCTGGAAGGGAAATTGACAATAAGAATGGAAATTAACTTTGCCTTTTGTATATGCCTAATGTGAAAACAATAGGAAAAGGTGAAGGGAAATCCACAGATATTCCCCAGATCCCTTTCCTATAGTTTTTAAAGATCCAAAATTGAGTTATTTGGTAAATACTAATTTAGGTAAAAGTTAGAATGGAGAGGTGTACAGAAGTCTTAATAGTGATAAGATGCTTATATCCTCCTGCCATGCAGTGATGAACATCTTATGATCCTGGGATGGATAGAGAGAGTGTCATTTACCTGCTGCTGTGGGACATTCTAAAAGTTAGGTAGAATGGAGAAATAAGGTCAATAAATGGAATCCGAATGTGTCACCACCCGAGACAAAAATACTTGGGTTTTTGAACTAAGTCAGCACTGTGGAGAGTCAGAAGGAGGAAGACAGAGAGCAATAGTTGAAGAAAGTCAGATGACATGTGGTAGATTTGGTGTTGCCTTACGAAGATCTGCATTTCAGTGCAATTGAATGGTGATTGCCAGACACATTATTTTGTAGGACTCAGGATACCGACCAGCTCTGGCAACTTTGCCATATTCTGGTGATGGGGTAGAGAAAATAACCTGACATAACAGGGAGGCTATGGAAAAGGAGACAATAGGGGAAAATGTGGTATTTCAGAGGAAATACAAATAATCTGTAAATCAATTGTGAATTTGAGTTCAGTGAAGGCATTCAAGTTTCCAGCTGAGCATTAAGGATCCAATGCAGAATGGGAAAGGATGGGGACCTCAATTTTAAGAGTACAAAGGAACTATAGTAGAAAACCCAGATCCAGAGGTGATTTATGGAAAGTTCAGTCTGAGCATGATGCAAGACCATATTTTACCCCTGAAGCCTCAGAGGCAGGCTGAGGCAGCTATCTAAAGACGGTTGACAGCCCCGACCACCCACGTGCTGAATGGGGATGGACATGCTGATGAGGAGTACAAGAGACAGATTATTATGGATTACACAATATATCTAAAATAGTTTTGATGTTCTTCATAAGCTAGCTAAAACTATGGACCCTTGTGAAAAGAGGCAATGTTTGGCTTACCCTGCCACAGATTTACCTGGCTGGTATATTATATCTTGAGTAGAAAATCATATTTTTCCATTTAATTAAATCACTAATTTTTATAATTCAATTTTTGTCTCTTCCCTGAAAAGCAAACTTAATCTCAACTTAGCAGCATTAGTTCTTAATTATGCAGTACAGTACACTTCCACTGATGAAGAACAAAGCAACTAATCTTTACTATATTTGCTTTTCTCTTTATATCATTAATTGAGGGCCCACTAAATACCAGGTGATATACTTGGGTTGTAAAGATAAATATGACATGATTTCTGAATAAAATAGCTTTAGAAATTTTGTTAATTATGATATGATCACTACTAGCGAAGAGATACATAAAATTGGTGCAGAGGCACAGAGGGAATAGTAGCTACTTATTTTTTTCTTTCTGATAGTGTTCAACAATGGCTTATTGGCAATTCAAATCACGTTTTAGACCATAAGTGTACTAAAATAATGTATGATGCATCTTTATTTTTTAAAAAAGTATCTGTCTCTAAAACAAAAATCTGATTTTTCCTCTGTAAAACAACAAACAGAATACCTTCTTGGTTATATAACAAACTCTGGTGATATTTATCTATTTGAATTAAGTGCAAAAATTCCTGCTGGGCATTTACTATCACAGAGTGCATCAGCTGTTCCTGTTCAAATCAGCTTGATGAGGGGTGAAATAGGACAGGGAAAAATCCTTAAACATCCACTTGAAAAATGTGACAAGGAAGGTAAGGACAAACTTTTGTAGTGACTGTGAGTCTAAGGATTTAAGAATAGAGTATTTTTAACCACTTTGATTGGTTTGTGTTAAAATAGAATAATTGTCAAAGGATCTAGTTACCATGGTAACTTACTATATTTTAAGAGCATGTAACTAAAGTCACTCTTATAAGACCAGAAAATATTAAACACAATACAACAGGCATTTTTTTTTCCTTTTTAACATTAACTTTTACTACACAAAAATAATATAAAATTGAGTTTTGGGTGCCGGGAGGAAATGAGAAAAAGAGAGCACATTATAACATATTTGTTTCCCTTTTTATGAAGTTTACATTCTTAAAACATTTTTTTCTGTCGTATAGCAAACTAACAAAACCTATTTAAGAATCAGGTACACACATTTCTCATGTAAAAGAGTTGACCTTGTAAATATGCTACAGACATATATGTGTGTGTGTATATATATACAGTGCTTATATATATAGAATATATATCATATATAAGCAAAGAATTGTGCTGTTTTATCTGCAATGTGTGTAAATATATATATATATATATATTTATATTTTACTATGCACACTGTATATAAAACAGTTAGCACAATTCTTTCCCAGAGTAAGTCTTCAGTATACATGAATGTCAATAATTCTCTGCTTGCCCGATCTCCTTTTTCTTCTGACTTCTCTCTTTCTCTTTGTCCATTATTCACTTTCTTTCATTATATCTTTGTGTACTTTTTGTTTTGTAGTTCCCCATATTGCCTCTTAATTTCTTTTTTGTTTGCTTCCTTGTTTTCCTTTAAATACTTCTGCTTTTCTTAACTAGTTAAAAAATAAGATTAAGTATGAGAGACTAGCATGAAACTAGTGCTAGGATAACTCGATGGTCATAAAGCAGCATATTGTTAAAACAGCATATTTGAGCAGCATTTGATTCTGGATGAGGTGAGGTATAGGAGATATTGGGGAGATGGGTAAGAGAAAGGGATGGTAGGGTGAAATTAGTTCAAAGGAGAAAGGTAAAGGTTATTTAAGGGATGGGAAAGAGACTGCCTGGCATCACTCAGGGTAGAAGTTTCTGTTTTCCCATCTAAGCCAGGCAGCTTAAGACAATCCCTGCTACCAAAATAGTGGAAGGATTTAGCATGAGGCTTTATTAGAATAAGACAGAATCTTACAATGTTACGTATGTCATTTCATGAAGTGCATACCTTAGTGCAACAAAAGTTAGAAACAGAAATAGATATACAGTTGGTAAAAATAATTGAAATATAAACGATATGCACTGGCAGCCTCTTTCTGCCAGATCAGACATTCTCATTGCTTAGCTTAACTTTCTCTGTATTCAAATTGTACTGGCTCAGAAAACTAGGTAGTTTAAAAACCCAGACGACAAGTTGTCTGTTCCCATGCATAGGAAGGAAAACTGTCCACCATGAACCTTTGTAGAATATAACATTTTTTTCCTCTTTAGTGGTGGTAGTTTGATGGCAAATGGCTTAAATTATCCTATTGTTTTACCATGGATAGAGTTGTTTGGGGGGTGTAGCTCAGATCTATAACAGGATCGTTTGGGGGAGCTTGCTGGCTTCTTCCATGCCCTGCAAAGCCCCAGAGAGCCAGGGGTCATTGTGACCTAAATGCAGGATGGACTGTAGTGAGATACAGCATGCCTGGTATCCAGCTTTTCATCCATAATGCCAGTCACTCCCAAACAAGGGGAACCAATCAATTGATGCATGCATTCTCTAGCAGGTCATTCCAGGTAAGCTACATTTGAGGTGTTTTCCTGTATGAAGTTAGTTGAATCTTTTGATTTCCACCTTCCTGTTTGTATCTTCATTTATTTAGGTGGCTTTGTTTTGGATGTTTTGCCACTGTCACTGTCTAAATGATACTTCACAACTCCCTAGATTGGCATGCATTTGGTAGAGAAGAACACAAGCAAAATCACAGAAAAGGAATATCTCCTAAGCAGAATGATAAATTATAAATATTTAATTTGTACACATATATTTAAATATGCAAATATGCTACACAGCATAATTAATTTATTGACATAACTGCTGAACTATTGTATAGTAAGTTGATGAGATAGTGATACAAGTGTTGTTAATTAGCATGTAATGCATTAAACACAACCATATCCAACTTGTTAATAGTTAATTGGAGAGCTAATTATAAAGAAGCTCCATTAGAAATTCCCTTTTTGGGTATGTTCGGGCTCTCTTCTCATATTATGAAAAAGTTAGCGTGAGTTGCATTTTTTATCAACAGAGAAAATGAAAATAAAATTTATATGGTGATTGTACAATATGTTCTCAAAATCATAAAAGCCAATGGGTTGTGATCTGGAGAAACTAATGTTGCCCAATTCCTTTCTTAGGCAAGATTACACAGAAATATCATGGTGCTTATCCAGCTATGCCATTTTAGGTAAAGATATTATACAAGTGTTTGGAGAAATTTTCTGTATTTATTACTTATATATAGTTTCTTTAGGAAAACTATAATTCCTTTGAAGGATACTAAGATAATTTTTCTCCTTGAATTTACATGGTAGTCTTTAAAATTCTTTAAGTTTATGGGTTAGATTTTATCAAGGACTAGTAGGATAACTATCCCTGAGTGCTATGGATGTTAAATAAGAAAAAAACAACAAAATTTACACTCCTTTATAGATATAATTAAATGAATCAGAATATTTGTTGAATCTTATATGACATCAGGTTTTATAGGAATTCTTAATAATTTCATTTTTCTGGTTTTGAGAATGTTCCTAATGCAAGCCATTGTTCCTTAAAGTGGTTAAAAGTCTTATAATGTACAGTATTGCACTGAAGAATCTTAGAAGAAATTTAAAATATTCAGTTTTCTCTTTCAAGAATATTAACTTTATTTTTTATTATGAAGCCTACAGGATTTTATTGGAAATTTTATTTTTTTAAGAATTAACTTTTAATTGTATAAGAATTTTTAGGAAAAAAATCCACATACTAGAGAAATGACAAAGAAGCAAAAACCTATCCCAAAAGCCATTTACCCCCAAAAAGTAATTAGTAACATTCTGTAAATGTCATTACAGAAACTTTCCTCTATACAAATAAAATGAATGGAATGAGTGGACCTGGGTAATGTCTCTTTAACTTTTAGTACTTCTGGGCCGTTCTGGCTCAGAGCAGCCGTTTCCCTGAAGTCACAGGCAGATTATTGCTTCCCTGCTTTTTCATCCCGCCTTCACCTCTGGCTGTTTCCACCTTGGGGGTCTATGGCAACTTCACCCTAGATGTCAGATAGAAGATAATAGGATAGTTTACACTATAATCCATTGTTCCTGCCCTTTTGGAGTGATCTAGATTTCTGTGGAGAAATTTTCATGTATTTTCTCTTCATCCGCTGAATACATCTTCAAGGAATCAAATTTAGTAATTTCAAATCAACCTAATCTTCCACATGAAGTATTTATTGGGTGTCTATTATGTGTTAGGCATTGTTGTAGGGTCTTGGAGATACATCAGTAAATTAAGCAGACAACGATTCTTGCTCCGTTGGAGTTTAAAATTTAAAAGGGGAGATGGACATTAAACAGTAACCATAATAAATCAGTAAATTATATAGCATTTTAGAAAGTGATAACTACTGTGAGAAAAGAAAGGTGGACTGGCATGAAGGGGATTTGAGTGCTAAGGCAGGGGTAGGGATAAGTGCTATTTTCAGTAGAATAATTGTGGAAAAGGTGATACTTGAACAAAGATTTTAAGGCCAGGGAGTTGGCCATGTGACTGTCTTTGGGAAAAACATTCTATCCAGTAAAACCACCAGAGAAAAGTTTCCAAAGCAAGACCATGCCTGATATATTCAAGGAAGCTTGTGTGACTGTAACGTAGGGAGCAAGGGAAGGGCACTAGGAGATGAAAACAAAAAGGCAGCAAGAGTCTGTCCACTGACTGTTGCAGTCCGTGCAAAACTTTAACTTTTAGGCCGGGCACAGTGGCTCACGCCTTTAATCCCAGCACTTTTGGAGGCCGAGGCAGGCGGATCACAAGGTCAGGAAATCGAGACCATCTTGGCTAACACGGTGAAACCTCATCTCTACTAAAAATACAAAAACTTAGCCAGGCATGGTGGCAGGCACCTGTAGTCTCAGCTACTCGGGAGGCTGAGGCAGGAGAATGGCATGAACTCAGGAGGCGGAGCTTGCAGTGAGCCGAGATCGAGATCGCACCACTGCACTCCAGCCTGGGCGACAGAGCGAGACTCTGTCTCAAACAAAACAAAACAAAACAAAACAAAAACAAAAACAAAAACCTTTAACTTTTCTTTGAGTTAAATAGGGGACTACTTCAGACTGTTAAATAGAACAACACATGACCTGAATTACATTTTTAAAGATCATTCTAATATTTGTGTTGAAAATAGCCTGCAGGATTGCAAGGGCAGAAAGAGAGAAAATTACAAGGCTATTGAAATAATCTGGGATGAAAGATGACACAGTGGCTTGGACCAGAAAGGTAACAGTGGAGGCAGTGAAAAGTGGCTGGTTGTTGGATATGTGTTGAAGGTACAACAAGGCTTCCTGAGAGATTGGAGTCCAAGGTGAATTCAAGTTTTGTGACCTGAGCATTTTCAGGTGCCTCCATTAAGATGGGGAAGGCTGCATGTGGGACAGGCATGGACATTAATCAGGAGTTCAGGTTTTAACAGAGGGAGATTGAGTTTCTTATTAGACATCCAAATAGATATCTTGAATAAGCAATTGTATAAACAATTTAAGAGCTTGTGGCAGAGATCTGAAAGGGAGATGTAAATTTGGTTGCCACTGGTAAATGGGTACTCTTTATTTAAAGCCATAAAACTAGTGAGATCACTAAGAGAGATAGAGCAGAGAGTCAAAGATTGAGTCTGGAGCCTTCAGCATTAGGAGAATGAGTACCTGCCCCACACACATCTATTGGTTTTTGAATATCTTAAAAAATATTATATTTTTCCTTTTATCCATTACATTCCAATATTCCTTCCTTGATAATATGTATATATAAGGGATATAAATGTGCTATTCACAGCACCTAATAGAAATGCTCATGTTAGACTCAAGCCCAAATGTTTTACACTCTATTGCACTTAAAGTATCCTATGGTATCTTTTTTGTATATATCATTTTATAGATGGAATTAGGAATCTATCTATACTTAAAAATGTGTTATCTATCACGTTATTTCTATCTCTGACCTTTTTCTTCTCTCCTTACATGCTCAACGTAAGTGAGTCCATCATTTTGTTTTCAGTATATTTCTAAAGATTCAGTGAATTTCCAAAGATTATCTTAAAACAGATCTTTATAATGTAAAATCTTGCATGTCTGTTGCCTCTGTGTATTTAGATGTGAGCCTCAACTGTCCAAATTGGAGAGGAGAGAAATGCAGTTTCTTAAGTCACATAAGTATGCATATTATAAAAAAATTTGCATGAAAGATTTTGATTTTATTGGTATTCAAAGTGTTTATTGTTTTAGAAATGACATTATAATGAACCAAATATTTTATCAGGACTTTGTGGGGCATAATTATTTTTAAAAGTATGTATTGTGATGAGTAACATACATGCATCAAAATAATGTAATGAACCAGATTGTAAGGGATATGTAATTGAAATGATTATTTGAATTTACTTTACACGTGTGTGTGTGTGTAAAAGCTTCTGTGAGGATGCTGTTGTCTATTGCTTTGCTCCTCCCCTCAAAGTGATGAACAGCATTGCAGATTTTGGCAATAGTTTATTTACTGAGTATCATCATGAAGAAGAGTAATATGTTTTGTAAGATATTTTTTAAAACCTTTTTAATTTGAAAGGTTTTTAGTCACAGAGAATTTGAACAATTAGTAATTGGAATTCTTGTGTACCCAGATTCTTCAGATGTTAATATTTTACCAATTTATTCTTTCTTTCTTACTCTGTAATTGTTTTATCAAAACATTGGTAGTAATTTGTATACATGATGCCCCTTTAACTCTTAACTATGTTTGTGTACATTTTCCATAGAATAAGGACTTTCACTTACATATAACAAGAATACACTTACCAAGATTAAGAAATTAACACTTCCTGGGTGCAGAGGTTTATGCCTGCAATCCCAGCACTTTGGGAGGCCAAAGCGGGAAGATCGCTTGAGCTCAGGAGTTCAAGACCAGCCTGGCCGACATGGTGAAATCATGTCTCCACTGAAAATACAAAAATTATCCAGATGTGGTGGCTCACTCTTGTAATCCTAGCTATTTGGGAGGCTGAAGCATGGGAATTACTTGAGTCTGGGAGGCGGAGGTTGCAATGAGCCAAGATTGTGCCACTATACTCCAGACTGAGTGACAGAGTGAGATCCTGTCAAAAAAAGAAACAAGCAAACAAGCAAACAAACAAACAAAAACACTTGGTCAGGCACGATGGCTCACTCCTGTAATCCCAGCACTTTGGGAAGCTGAGGCGAGAGGATGTCTTGAGCCCAGGAGTTCAAGACCAGCCTGGGCAATACAGTGAAATCCCATCTCTATTTTAATAAAATAAAAAAAATTAAAGAAGAATTGATCACTTATACAATGCTATTATGTAGTCCATAGACCTTTGTCAAATTTCACCAATTATCTCATGTTTAGTCACTAGCCACACATCATTTACTTTCATTAAATGACAAACCTTGTTTATAAAATGTCACATCAACTAGTGCCGGTGTTTTGTTACAGAATTGTGATAGTTGGCATAGTTAGCAAATGACATTGTGTGTGTAACCTCTCTGTGATCAGCAGCATGAGAGTTCTTACTGCTTGAATCTCCTTAGTAACCAATTGATTTAAATATTAGTGATGCACTGATTCCCATTATGCTAGGAATCTAGCAATAGAATTCACAAGTAATTCATCTATGGAAGCAGTAGTCATCTATAAACCTCAGCTGCAAAAATTTGTGCTGGTTGTGCACACCTCCTTTTTAGTGCTACAATATTGCACATATTTTCTATTGTAATAAACTTTATAAAGTTACTTTATTTTTCCAGTTAAATATTTGACACTATCCAGTTCAAAGACGCCTACAGATGAAATGTCCCAAAATGTCTCCTCTTTTTTTTATTAAAAAATTAAGTACACATATACATTGAGTTTACACAAAGCATATATGAATGAATGAAGAGAAAACATGTTCCTGAGAAAGGATGGCAGTTTTGTTATGTGGAAAAAGGTGTGGTATATGTTTACATTTTAGTGCATCTACCTCTGTCCTCATTGGTCACTGATGAATTAAGTCAGAATACTAGGATTACCTATTGTCTGCCTTTGATCCACTAATATAGTCCCCTTTTCTTTAAGATTTATTTAGATTAATGTTTTTAATCTGAGCAGTTAGCACTGTAATGTGATTGATAATTATTTGATTCAAATATAATTTTAAAAATATACATCGTGGAATAGTATGCAACCATAGAACAGAACAAGGTCATGTCTTTTGCGGGAGCATGCGTAGAGCTGGAGGCTACTATCCTTAGCAGATTAGCACAGGAACAGAAAACCAAATACTGCATTTTCTCACTTATTAGCGGGAGCTAAATGTTGAGAACTCATAAACACAAAGAAGGCAACAATACGCTGGCATCTACTTTAGGGTGGAGGGCGAGAGGAGGGAGAGGAGCAGAAAAAGTAACTACTGGGTCCTAGGCTTAATACCTGGGTCATGGAATAATCTGGACAACAAACCCTCAAGACATGAGTTTACCTATGTAACAAACCTGCACATGTACCCCTGAACCTAAAAAAAGAGTGAAAATGTTAGCCATATAAAAATCCTAGAAGAACATTCATTTATGAATTAAATTTGAATACATGGAAAATTATACATATATTTTATTTGTTTTACTAAATTAACTCTTAAAATAAAACTTTGCCTTTTATGTCTGGGCATATATTTAGCACTTTTGGAAAAGGTGTTATTAACTAGACTAGGGTATAGTGTTACATTTACTTAATTTGCCATGATATAAAATTCCTCAATTACCACAGTACACATGTTGCATACCAGGCAAAACTCGGTGGATCTCCAGCAAGTATTACACAAATGTTACCCATACCAATATAAAAATATTTTATTCATTGTACTTGTGGTTATTGTATTGGAAGTTTCCCCACTCTCACCCACAGACACCAATTGCTATTAAGCAAAATGAGTTGAATTTGGCCCAGCAAGATTACAGAATTACCTTGCCCATGACTGAAGTTAAAGTGCTATTAGTGGAACTGAAATAAAATAGGAGACAGCAAAAAATAAGTTGTTTTTAAACTTTTGAATAATTTTGTAGTCAGAGATGGTGACCCATATAACTTGGGATTTTTTTTTTCTTTTTTTTTTTTTCACCTGAGACGGAGTCTCGCTCTGTCGCCCAGGCTGGAGTGCAGTGGCACAATCTCAGCTCACTGCAAGCTCCGCCTCCCGGGTTC
>NW_012101266.1:922151-941955 GCF_000951045.1 Mandrillus leucophaeus | reverse complement strand
GATCTCCTGACCTCGTGATCCGCCCGTCTCGGCCTCCCGAAGTGCTGGGATTACAGGCTTGAGCCACCGCGCCCAGCCGGGATATTTTATGTTATTTATAATGTAAGCATAATATTAAAAGATCCTTGGAAATATACTTTCAAAAATACTTTCTGCTAAATAAAGAGATTAAGACTGAGTTGTCTATTCATTGATTTCATTTATGTTGAATACTTAATATTTAGAAAATACAAGCAAGTTATTATTGTTTCCACTTCAAATTTGAACAAGGTATTTCTACCATCCTCTTTCAAGCTACTGGTTTAGTTTAATTGATAAGCATTCTGAGATTTTTAAGAGAAGCTCTTGAGAAAACATGGCATTTTCAGTTGTATTTCTATGAGTCAGGATTTGTCACTACTTTGCAACCAAAATGGAATCCACACATAATTTGTCTATAGAAACAGCAGTCATCTATAAACCTCAGCTGCAAAATTTTGTTGTTAAAATACATGTAATTCAATTTATTGGATATATGTACTGTAATTTTGAACTTACAAACATTAATATATGCTATTAAAATGCCACTTTTAGTGGAGATTTAGGGGACCAAATAAAGGTTTCTGCTGTTAAAACAGTTTGATAACTGCTTGGTGGTTTGAATTTCTCAGAAATAAAAGAAGTACAGATCTATAGGGTGCTTTTATAAGCTGAAAGCATCTTCAGCATTTGCATGAATGTGTTGCAATTGCAGATAAAAAAGAAGCTTGTCCTTGCTTCCCACACTTTCCTAAATGGTTCCAAATAATCCTGTTCTTTAAGGTATCAGTCATCTGAATTATCTCACTGCTGTCTTTCCCAGTAGTTACAGTTGGGCCTGGAGTCAGATGAGCATGTGCAGCCTGCTTAGGGCTACTGCTGGGAGAAAGTGTTGGCTGCTGACTAGCAATGGCATTGTGAGTTTGTTCCCTGGAGGAAGATTGCGAAAAAATGGGTGAAGTAAAATACAGAGAAAGAAAATTGGTATGAAGGAAAATGGCGAAGTCAGGAGCAGACGAGACGACTCCAAGGACAGAGAAGGTACCTGGGCTCCTGAGAAAACAGAAAGGAGTAGCTCAGTATGGCTCATAGCATTTTGTGAAATTTCTGACAGGCAACTTTGAGGCCGTTTCTATGCCATAAAGAGAAAAACTGATGCAGGTTCTCATGAATATTTTCTTTTGAAGAATACTAGGTTTTTAAAATCATGGTATTGGCAAAACAAAGCAATAGTAAATATTATTTTATAATAATATTTTTCCTGGAAGATTAAAAATATTTTAAATTAATATCAAATATTTAACATAACAACAACAAAGAAACCAAAGCCAAGAAGCAATACCCATTTATATTCCAAAGGATTTTAATATAGATTTTATTCTGAAATTTACAGGAATACTATTAAATAATATTTGAATAGTCATCTAAGACTTTAGTGGATTTATATGTTATCTTCAGGAAAAATTTTGCTATGGATGGGAAGAGGGTGAATAATGGAAAACAATTGCTCGGGTGTTATACTGATTACTGGGTGACAAAATTATCTGCACACCAAACCCCTGAGACATGCAATTTCCCCATGTAACAGACCTGCACATGTGCCCCTTGAACCTGAAATAGAACTTGAAAAGAAAAAAAAATTGCTGTCTTTGTCAGTAAAAAGGGTGTAGGAAGAGCATTTTGAGCCATGAGATTCTTGTATTATTCATTGGTTAATGAGTATCTAAATTATCAGTTGTGTATAATGTAATTGGATGTTGTGAAGAGCACGGTATGAATATTAAGGTTTTTTTTCTTTTTTCTTTTTTTTGGATGAGTAGTTAACATGTGTAATGGTAGAGATGACTGAGTCATTTTTAGAGCCTATTGTGTTTTATATTATAGGTTGTTGCTGTTTCAAAATCCCTTTTTGGTTGAAATTCATGCCTGGCACTTTTAAAGCCCGAGAGTACGGCTGCCTTCCAGAGGCTCATACCTGGGTAGAGCTTGCCATGTTCCGTGTTTATTTTGAAACCAGTTTACTTTTGGTGAACCTAACAGGGCTTCTTATTTTGATGGCTCATTAGACAGAAAAGACAGCAGTAACAGTGTTTTATTTTACTTTATTTTATTTTATTTATTTTTTAAATTGAGCCAAGCACATTTACACACTCCATTTTTTGTTCTTGGAGAGCCTCCCTTCAGACCAGGACACAAATTCTCAGCAGGGCCATTGCAGAGGCCCCTGAGGAACCTCTTACCTGTTCGCACACAGCAGCTAGATTGTACTTTTTTGAATTCAAATCTAAAAATGTCTCTTTCCTCCTTAACATTATTTTCGGGCTTGGTCTTGCTTTAATCAGAAAATTTGAGGTTTTTAGACACCATCCAGATTTCTGTCTCAAGTCCTTATAAGGTCCTGTGTGCCCTGGCCAGGCCTCTTTTACCGGGTTGATTTCACACCATGTGCCCCTAGGCAGTTAGCATTTTGGTCACATAGCCCTGTATACTGTCCCTGGAAAATATGATGTCCCTTCCTGCCCTGGACTTTAGATATGTGGTATCCTCTCTCCTTTGGTCTGTCCTAACCAACTCTTTCCCTTCAAGACAACCCATTTATACCTAGTGTTCCATTATTGGAACGCTAAGTCTGTGAGAGTTATTTATATCCTACTGCTCAAGGTCATCACCAAGGTCTGATTGCAAAATTTCCAAAATCAAAACCTCAGGCATAAATGGGTTAAAGAACTTAGCCTCCTAGTGACCATAGAATAGACCAACAGTCTCTTTTTGCTATCTCTTAATATTATATACTGCTACTTTCTAACATGTATCATATCACAACTGTTATTAAATTATTAATTTTGTGATTGGAACTTCATTTTCAGCCTGCCCAGATAGAATGTAAGCTCTGTTTAGGCACCTGGAACAGTGCCATGAGCATGGGGATATGCAACAAATGCATTTAGATGTACACATACACACATATATGTATTTTATAAAGAGATTCTTTAGAGGTCTTATAATTGATTGCTTTAGTATTCGAGGCAGGACAGAGGTAATACAGACTAGTTATATAACAGTAAATGACTGTTTCGTTGTTGTTGTTTGTTCTAGTTTTTGTTTTTGTTTTTGTTTTGGGGGGGGAGATGGAGTCTCAGTCTGTCACCCAGGCTGGAGAGCAGTGGTGCGATCTCGGCTCACTGCAATGTCTGCCTCTGGGTTCAAGTGATTCTCCCGCCTCAGCCTTCTGAGTAGCTGGGGTTACAAGTGCGTGCCACCACGCTCAGCTAATTTTTGTATTTTTCGTAGAGATGGGGTTTCACCATGTTGGCCAGGCTGGTCTCAAACTCCTGACCTCAGGTGATCCGCTCACCTTAGCTCCCAAAGTGCTGGGATTATAGGCATGAGCCACCATGCCCAGCCATGACTCTTTTTGAAAAGCCTGAATGTTTTTGCTTCACAACTCTGCATCATTTCTAGTCACAGGGATGTGATTTTGTTAAGTCTAGACCAATATGAACATTAAACTGCATTCTAATTTCAAGAACTAATGACAAGCAATTAAATAATATATTCAGCTACAGCAGATTTGGGCTTTAAAATGATTGCTTAAGGGCGTTTAAAAAATATATCTGTTTCCTAATATTTGGAGTCTTATACTTTCATTTCTGCCTTTTTTTTTTTTTTTAATAATAAAAGTTAGTCTCTGGAAAGAATTGTGGCTCTAGACATGGGAGTGTTCCTGCCAGTATAATTGCAGTCATACAACTTTCAGGGCTTAAATGGGCTTTGGGGAATAGATGTTTTCATCAACCAAAAAGACATTTCCTCTAGGATATCTTGGCCACTTCCTATTCTCATGATCATTTTTGAGTTATCAGGCAGAATTTTTCCTCCTTCCTTTCCTTTTTTTTTTTTTTTAAATTATAGTCTTGAGTATTGATTTTAGCCACAAATTAAAAAGTAAGCAATATATCTTCTTGATACTGCCTTGTTGAAACCAAATCATTGGCGTTTCTTTTCCTTTAGGTGTTACAAAGAAACTGAAAGGGATACCACTTTATTAGCTAAAATTATTTTTGTGTGTGTGTTATATTTCTTAGGGGCACTGTAATTCAATTTTGCAGCCACTTTTGGGCCTTGTTAATGCCTCGAGTCAGTTCGTTGCAAGGTTTTGAGTGGTGATACTTATGCTGGAGTAGCTTTTTGAAACAGTAAATTAATATTTTCTTCAAGATAAATATGTAACTTCTGTTTTTACTTCTAACTGATATGGCCTTCTCATCTTTATTAATAGTTTCTCAGTATTTTTAAATAAACCTTTTATTTTGGAATAATTTTAGATTTACAAAAACATTGCAAAGATAATACAGAGAGTACCTATATACTCTTCACCCTTTATCACTATTAACATTTTCATTACATGATACACCTGTCAGAAATTAAGACATTAACATGATAAATTAATATTAATAAAACTCCAAACTTTATTTGGAATTTAACAGTTTTTCCACTAATAATCTTCTATTTCAGGACCCAAACCAGGATACCACCTCTCATTTAGTCTCCATCTTTTCAACATAAAAACAAAAACGGATAAAAAATGAGATAGAGATTAACCAAAAGATTGATTGATCCAAGGTGTTATGGTCTATGTCAGTAATGAGAAGAACCAGGATGGTGTATCTTATATATATATCACACTAAAATGAGAAGTGTGTCTATAATACAACTTGACATAATAGTCCTCAGATAAAAGTCAACACCAGTATTGTGTAGCTGTTACTGAAAATGTTCTTTGGAGATGGACAAGTTTTTGCTTATTCACATTTATTTGTCTTTCTTGTGAAGACACCTAAGATAGTGTTTATATTATTAGCAGTCATTATTTAAAGAATCAAGAATAGAGATAATACAATCATTAATGAGTGATTATTCAATGTGTGGTTTTAATGCAGTGTTTTTAACTATTAGGAAATAATTTGATGAATTTTGAAGATTTTAAGTTTTAGAATAGGTAAGAATAGAGCCTTTACTGAGGATTATTACATCTTTGTCCTTTTGTAATAATTCATCTGATTCTAATAAGTATGGCATAACTTGTCTTTATTATAAATCCATAGGCTGAAGTATAGTCCCCTTACCTTTCAGATGCAGAGATTCAACTTGTAATTATCAAACTCTTAAGAAAATGGTTGATGTTTTTCTATATTGTAAAATACTTGCTTGGGAAATTTTTATAAAAGTTGTCAAAAACGGATGAAAACTTGCTTAAAGCTACTTAATAGGTGCTTAAGAAATATATTTAAGTACAAGAGTGTGGCAGTTGGTGAATGTATTGTGGGGTTATTTTTTCCTTAACTGATGCAGGAATTTTATGAGCCTGGTGTTGAGTTTTATCTGAGGACTATTATGTCAAGTTGTATTATAGACACACTTCTCATTTTAGTCATTTAGAAATCAGTCACTTATTTCTAGATAGTGTTGTGTAACTGAGTTGTTCATACTTAAGAGTATATATTATGTAGTAATTAATCTATACCAATATATACTCCTTCAGTTGAACATACACTTGGAAATTGTAGATAAATAAGGAAACTGATGTGAACAAAATATGATGTTGGAAAGAATAGAATAATGATTGCTAATATTTTATTTCTATCATCTATGTCCATATTACTGATAGATAATTTATGCATAACCACATTACATTGCCTTTGTTATGCCTCAACAATGATTTTACTGCCTTTTATTTCTGAAAATTATTTAACTAAAGGCAGTTATGCATAATTTAAATGACATCAGGATGGTAGTGAGGAGAACTTACTTCTAATGATGGAGCTATTAGATTAACTCAGTGATCTCTGGTATTTTACTTGTTCTCTTGGAGTCTCAGTTGCCTCATCTGTGAAATGAAATGTTTAGACTAAAAACCTCTAAGGAGTGTGTTAGCTTTACAGATGGATGATTTTGTAGTTCTTTTTTTTTTTTTTTTTTTTGAGACGGAGTCTTGCTCAGTCGCCCAGGCTGGAGTGCAGTGGCGTGATCTTGGCTCACTGCAACCTTCCGGGTTCACACCATTCTCCTGCCTCAGCCTCCCAAGTAGCTGAGACTACAGGCGCCCGCTGCCACGCTCGGCTAATTTTTTGCATTTTTAGTAGAGATGGGGTTTCACTATGTTAGCCAAGATGGTCTCAATCTCCTGACCTCGTGATCCGCCCATCTCGGCCTCCCAAAGAGCGGGGATAATTCTTTCTTTTTTTAATCATGAGGAGTTGTTATTCAGTGTTTGTCTGGCTGTGGAGATAATCTAGGCCAAATCATGGATTTCTGTAATAACCCCTTGGTCTGTGCGATCATCATGGGAGCAGAGGTCTATACCAAATGTGACAAGTACAAATGCTTGAAGTTATCTGCTAGGTACAGAACTGAGTGAAAAAGGAAAACATAGGGCCCTGATGATCCAGAGAATCCATGCTCTTTCTAATGGTGCAGCTATTACTCAGCTGCTAGGGACTGTAGCCCCGAGGAATGCCAGATCTTCTGACCTTTCAAAGGATGCTACATAAAACGCTGTTTATGTGAACTCTCACAATCTTCAAATGTTAGCACATAATTTTATTTAAAGAAATTCACTCTGTGGACTAAATTAAATATTCAGTATGCCGGAACCCATCCTTTGTATGCTAGTCTGTAATTTCTGTTCTATTTCAGTAGACTTCAAACATTTCTGCTCATTCCAACATTAAGCAATGCTTTTCTCATCAAAACCTAGTATATGCACACACATGTGTATGTGTATGCATGTGTATATATATACATCTATTTTTATATATGACACTAAAACTAAAACTTTATACAATAATATGTATAATACAATTATGTTTTCTATTTTATTCTATATGACATTTTAAAGTTCTGTTCTGTATATTTATATTTTATTTCTTGAAAAAAGTAATCACCCTAACATTCATAAAGTCATTCGTGATTTACCAATGGGTTGACTTATTTTTGTAGAGACGGGGTCTCACTATGTTGCCCAGGCTGGTTTTGAGACTAGGAGGCCTCAAGCTCGGCTTTCCAAAATATTGAGATTACAGGTGTGAGCCACTACACGTGGTCAAGGGTTGACTTCTTGTTCATGACTCTTTTGAAAAATTTAGATGGCAGTATTCTTGATACTTGAATATGATTTTCCCACATACAGATCAGAAATCTGAAATATCTGAGAGGTGATTTTCTCAGCTTGATATCTTCAGAAACGTTCCAAAACCACTGTATATTGTTTGCCGATGACTTGAGATTTCCTTGTAGCCCAACTCATCAGTACACTGGGAAACAGTAGTGTCTCCAAGAAGACAAGACTGAGCACAGAGGTAGGAGAGAAGAATCAGAGATATGCTACTTAGGAAACTAAATTTGAACATCACATTTTTTCTTCTTTTTAATTGCCTACAGATGGCATTTTTTCGTGCTTATTCACATGCACAGAGCTGTGTCTATGAGCATCCTTGTCTCTTCCAAATGTTTTAGTGTTTTTCTGGCAAATAAAATTAGATTTTGTTAGATAATAAATATAGGTGACATTATAGATTGGATTCTGTCCATTTGATTTATATTATTATTAGACAATTTATTTGAAATCAATCAATGTTCTCTACATAATGTCAAGTTCATCAGTAAAGTTTCTTTCAGCTTTCACATCTTATAATTTTACAGTTGAAAACTCATGTATGGTGGTGGCTTTTATAGTGTCACAAAGAAGCCTGAAAAAGTTCACCTTATACTTTTTATTCTTCATATGAATAGGGCTTACATTTACTGATAAAAATTATTATACATATATACAAATAAGCACTAAATAAGGCATTTAGTGCTTTATGAATTAAACTCTTTTGAAAATGTTGCATGGTGTATGTTATAATTTTATAGATATCTGTGGAGAAATATCCTAAAACCATATATTTTGTTAATGAATTATTGACTATTAATGCCGTATTACACTGCTCTTAGTGAATCATTTGTATTGTTACAAATAAGATTTTAAAAATTTGGGTAGCCTTAGATTTGATCTTTTTTTTTTAAGATTTTCTTTAAAACACATTTGATCCCCAATTCCCAAACTTAACTTGAAGGAATATGTCATTCTTCAACAGATTGAAAAATAGGATGTGTTCTTGCCAATTTCTTATTAGGTAATTTAAAATACACCCAGAGGCTCTATTTTGTATTGATTTTGAGAGCATGGTTAGGTGATGATATGGCTTTCTGCTATTAAGGTCAACATGGACCAGCATTTGTTGAGTACTCACCATGAAAAAGTGGTTTTCATACATTATTCATTTTGAGACCACTTGCATAGGGTATTTTTATCACTTTTATTTTACTAGTAAGGAAGCTGGAGTTAATAACAGTGTTGCAATGTTAGTGGCAGAGTCCATGTTCTTAACTATCATGTTGCTCTATATCCATATTTAGTGTAATAAAGATCTACTCACAATCTGCTGATAATTACACCACCACACTTCTTAGAATATAGTGGGAATGGTTATAGACATAAGCATGGTTAATATTCATTCAATACACAATAGTAAAGATGTACCTGTTGGATTATAAAAATACTGAAAATTTTTTTATAAATCAAAATTAGTTGTTGCTCCATACTGCTCCCTCCCTACCACTCAAAGTCTCTCCCCAGTACCTCAACAGGTCTTCCATGATTAAAAACTAGAAGATTCTTGATTGCATGGTATTAGGAGGAACTAACCACAGCATGCCCCTGTGCTCAGACCCAGGTTGTTTCTGAATGGCTGGTTTGGTCAATTGATTGCTACATAGTTTGAAATCATCCTTGCATGTCAGTGTTTAACTTGAGGAGACAAGTATGATTTGTCAACTAACACTGCTTAATCTGCTGAAGTGAAAGCACACAGAGTGAAGATGAACAAGGATTCAGCTAGATAATTTTTATCTGTTCTTAGGAGAATTAAGAGTGAACGTGGAAATTCAGTCATCTCAATGAAGGTGATGCAGGGCAGTCAAGCCCCCAAACTGAGACTTAACCTGGAAGGGTTCTTGACTTCACCCAGAAAAGACCTCAAGGGTGGCCCACTGGTAAAAGAAAGCAACTTAATTATTAAGTGTTCAGTAGAGGTATTTCTCCTTGCATAGCAGCACTAACCCATAGGCCATGTCTCCAGAGTGGCAGTATATGGGCTATTGGCTAGTTATATTGATACCCATTCTTAGTTACATGCAAATTAAGAGAGAGGTCATTTAGAACTTTCTAGAAAAGAGATGTGGAGTTTCTGGAACTATAAAAGGTAACTTTTGAGTTGTTGCTATGGTGCATTGCCATGGCATTTGTAAATTGTCATGGTGCTGGTGGAAGGTGGGAGTGTCTTCATGTTAATGAGCAGTTAGGGCAATTAGAGGTTGCTTTTGTCACCACCTCCAGGCTTCAGCTGGCTTCTTCATTGACCAGATCCTACTCCAATTAGCATGCTCAGAACCAGAAAAAAAGTACTGCCTATCTCCTACCTCAGGCAGGCCTTGATGAATTCTAAAGAGCTCAAACCATTATCCATTTCCAAGGCTAGCAAAATACTCCTAGAGTCTTAAATCCTTTGTTCCTGAGAAAGTACTTTAAAAACGGGTGGGTGGCAATATGTAAATTCTTGGTATATAATCTTGGTTTCCAAGTGAGACAGGAAACAAGGATACTTCACTAAATGCCATCCACTCATGGACTACTTAAGAAGGTTGAGTATCTCTAAACTTAGAGACTCTGTTTACTTTTACATGTGTTTCTTCTCTTGGAAGGCAAATTATCCTCGTTTGGATGCATTTTCTTTCTTTCTTTCTTTCTTTCTTTCTTTCTTTCTTTCTTTCTTTCTTTCTTTCTTTCTTTCTTTCTTTCTTTCTTTCTTTAACAATAGTAGCTATCATCTTTTGGCATTATCTACAAGAACATAATTGATAACAACAAGATTGTGTTTTGTTATCTGCCACGGGATGTTAAAAGAATAGAATATCAGTCACTGAAGTGAGCAAAGTACTTACTTAGTTGAAAGTATTTAAAAAATTCTACAGCAAGTATTAAGTCCTTTCTGTACTATGAGACTTGTAAACATTCAAAGGAATGTGAAGATCTCTGAGTCTATATGGGTATAATATATACTTATTTCTTCAGAAATTGATTAAAATGCACAATGAATTTATCAATTTTTATAAAAGAATGCACCAATACAGGCAGTATATGAGACATGTTATTCAATTTTCATAGGAGTTTAGCAATATGAATAAACTGCCAGGTAATGAGAATAAAAATACCAAACTTTTTGATGAATAACTATGATAAATTATAGATTTAGGTTGAGTTTCCTCAGCCTCTGTTTGCTGGTAATGACAGTGTTAAGTCTAAAGAGATACTGAGGACAGGAGAAACTGTTTTTCAAGTAAAGAACCTTGATTTTAGAAAAAAACACAAAAATGTATGGTCCTATTTTCAAATACTGTAGATAGATCAGACATGATTTACATAACCATTTACTTTGTTTCCTAAACTGTACCTACTTCTCAGTAAGCAACTGTAAATATATTCACTTCCTTGATGCTCAGCAATGCTTGCTTACCTGAGCACATGCAGACATTATTTTTTGAAGGTAGATATGTCAATATTTCCTATTCATTTTTTTTTTACATTATTGCTACTCTTATACAAGTCTCTCCTTAAAGCTCAGCTAGTCTTTAGCTACAGTTCTTTAAGCAAATTTTTAGAACAGTCAATAATAAACAGAAAAATATTTTAAAATAGTGTGTACTTTTCACTATTGGCTAAAGGTAACTTTTTCACTTTAGTTGAATCAGGGTTGTTTTAAAGATAAATTGGGATGTGTCTAGAAAAATAACAACTCAGTTATTATAGGCTGTTTGTGTTCTTTCTGGATGACAGAATAACTTCAGTTTTAAGTGTCAGATGTTACAATTAACCCTCAAGTTTTGTGCTTGTTCTTTTGTTGTCCTGGAACTATCTTTTTTATCAGTAGAACTGGAAATAAATTAGGGCTTGACATGTTCTTTTCGTCGATTGATTGTAATGTATCATTGTGAAGGCATCTGACTTGCCATTGGCCAAGAAGTGACTAAGGAATCAGGGAACAGACAGTGATATACACCACTGCATGACTGCCATCCCGTCTGCTTTTAGTATGATTCTACAAATTTGATTTTGATGCATCGAACTGAGTTTAAATGCACTGATACCTGAGTGCTGAAAACTTTGAGACATGCTGGTATTAAAAACAAACTGTCCCCTCTTACTCTCTTTTCATGCATGTACACAAACACACACACATGCACACTCATATATCCATTTGGTTTCATTTCCTATTATAAAGCCAAGTTGCCATTCTGAAAGAGCATATTGACCTATTTTCCTCATACCTCTAAGTTGCCTAAATTGTATGTTTCTCTTTTATTGATTGATTGATAGAGAGAGGCTCCTCCAGGCTGTAGTATAGTGGGGTGAATACTGCTCTCTGTAGCCTCTACTTCCTGGGCTCAAGTGATCCTCCTGCCTCAGTCTCCCAAGTAACTGGGAGTATGTGTGTGTGTCACTTCACCCAGCTCATTTTTTTGTTTTTATTTTTTGTAGAGATGGCGTATCGCCATGGTCTTAAACTCCTGGGCACAAGCATTCCTGCCTTGACCTCTCAAAGTGTTGAAAATACCCTTGTGAGCCACCACACCCAGGGCTCAGGCTCCTTAATTCTTTAAAAGAGACACTTGTTAGAATAACCTTTTCAAAACACAAATTCCAATGTGTCCTTCCTATTATTAAGAATTGGAGGTGACTCTCTGTGGTCTGTTCCATCAACTAAAGTCTCAGACTGGGTTGTAAGACCCTTCTTTACCTCTAGTCTTTCTATTTATGGAAACATTTCCACTATTTTTCCATTGTCTGCAAGACTCAGGCAGGCCTACTTTCTTTCCTTCAGAATATCTTATAATTTAGGAGCTGAACATGTCATGGCTAAAGTAGGTAGGGTGGGACACTAACAAAGTAAAATTCAAATCTGGTAAGCTTATTATATTTCATGGGTGCATATTTGTTTTATCTTGACTTTAGGTGATTAACTTGCAAATTAATTAATTTAACAAATGCTTATGGAGCATGTACTGTACACAGAAACATTGCCAGACACCTAGGGATACAATGCTGAGTAAAAATAGTCAAGTCTCTGACTTTCTGGAGTTTATATTTTATCCTGAGGTACTAAAATTTTATAAATCCTCACAGAAGTGTACAATCGTAACTCTCATAGACATGGTAAAGGATGACTAAGGGGATGTGGCCCGGGAAATCAGATCAAAACATTCCTAGAAGAAGTTGGAGAATGGATCAAAATTAACTAAATGACAAGAGGAGATACATATATGCTAGAGAGAGAAAATGTGATTCATAGAAATGTTATTAGAAAAATTAGATATTGAACAGGATGTTCCACAGCATTTATTTGTCATTATTACTAGAAAAGCATCTTCAAGCAAATAGTCCTGTATTCCTGCTTACTACATACTCTAAATATGAAGTTCAAGACATCCCAACATTTTTCGAGAAATAATGGATCTGCACATTGGCTTTCAATAGCTTGTCTTAGTTTTTCTAAAAACTTGAGTAGAATAGAAATTACTTGACTGTGAAAAATATGGAAAAGCCCGAAGAAGTAAGTGACAAAGTGTGGGTTATGTTAATTTTGCATGCACAGGGTGTAGGGCATTCCTGAGTTCAGTGGCGATTAACTGAAGATGAAATAAAGTTTTAGAGAGCAGCTACATTCTACTCTTATGAGAGGAAGAACATTTCCACTGCCTCTTGTGTTGATTAAGACCAACAGGAATGAGTGGACTTCAATGCACGCCGTAAAAGCGTGTTTGAAAAATGCATCATCTATGAGTCAGGCCTGGTTTTGAATCCTGGTGCTGTTATGGAGTGACTTCGCCATTGGAAAACAGAAACAACACTAAGAGGATTAATTAATATTTGTGTAAGTGCACAGCATAATACCTTGAACATAGCCATTTCTACCATTATTTTGTGTTTTCCTTAACCCTCATTCCTTCTTTTCTCATTGTTAACATGAATTTTAAAATTCAGCCTGCCTAAAGCAGGGAAGGACAGAAATTGGCAGATGCCTGATTATTTCAATATTTTCATTCCTCTTCACTAGCTCTCAGTACTGTTTCTCCTTTTCGTTTACTCAAGTTTACTAGTATACCTGACAAAAAATTGTATATATTCAAAGTGTACAAGGTGATGTTCTGATACATGTAGACATTGTGAAGTGATTCACACAATCAAGCTAATTAACATGTGTATAACTTCACATAGTTAACTTTTTGTATGTGTGATGAGAATATGGAAAATCTACTCTCTTAAAAATTTCAAATATATAATACATTATTATTTGTAACTGTAGTTACCATGCTGTGCATTAGGGTTCCAGAACTTATGCACCCTTTGAACAACATGTCTTCATTTTCCTGTTATCCTTGGAAATCATCTACTCTGTGTTTCTGTGAGTTCGACTTTTTAAAATTCTGCATATAAATAAGATCATGCTGTATTTGTCTTCCTGAGTCTGGCTTATTTCTCTTAGCATAATGTCTCCCGGGTTCATCCATGTTTCTTCTTTTAAAAGAAAAATGAAAATTTGATGTTCATAGTTAGATGAACTTAAGTTAAAATGCTGGCTTTTTCGCTAACTGGTTTTGAGACCGTTAGCCAGTTATATCATTTCACTTGCCGCTTCATCATCTATTAAATATGGATAATAAGAACTGCCTCATCAAGTTGTTGTTCTCTTAGCATAGGATCTGGCATATAATCAATGCATGATGAATGTATGGTACTTTCTTCTGTATACTGGAAATAAGTCAAACTTAAAGTTAAGCTTTAGCAAATATCACTGTATGTTAAATACAATGTTTTCTACCAACTACCAATGATTACTTTGATCAGTGGTTAAGACCTGTGCATTTATATAAATGTAGGATATGATGAACATGTAAGAGAAATTGCTGTTGATGTGGAACTAATGTCAAGGCAGGGGTGTGGAGAAAGACCTCGGTTGCACTGGAAGGGTTGCTTGGCTCACCAGAGAGAAGATACTAGTAGGTTCTCTGACTTGGTAGAACAGAGTCTCTTGCTGTGCTAGCATCATGTCTTCTACACTTAATAAATAGCCACTGTTTGAGTTTATGGATGAATATTTTCACCAAGAATTCAGTTCAGGATATACAGAGAGTCTCATAGACTTACTGTCTCATTTAGGACTAGAAAATAACTTTCTTGCTGAAGGAGCCATAAATAAAAGTGAGTGTTAGACATCCTCTCAGATCCCAATTCACAATCCTCTGTGACATCTGAGGACACATGAAAGTGACATGTATCTTTCATAGTAGTGGCAGGCTATACAATGAGTGAACCATTTTCAGAAGACCACGTGAATCTGTGAAGTTTATGCTGAGTCAAGATTCAATTTATGTTTTTCAAAACCACCGATGGCTCTTTTTATTGACACTGTTAAAAAGATATTGTTGTCATTGGGAAGTATTTCTTTTTTCAGGCTCATTATATTGCCTCCAGTGATTGCACTAGGAACTAGGTGCTTAATTCTTTCTTATTGATATTTGCAGGGATTATCATAAATATGATCTATAAAATAGAATCATAATAACTATAAATGGAGTCAAAACAATAAGGTTTACATATTATTTTGGGCAAAGTCAGATGGAAATTGTAAGGCAGTTACTGAAACACAATATTTATCATTTTTACTATTTAGGATTTATCCCATTTATATCATTTTAAGATAAACTTGCAAATAAGAATATATTTTCTGATTGTATATAGATTATTTCTAGCTTTTTCTGAAAAAACTGATGTAGTTGTTTGTTTTTAGCCAAAAACAGTTTTAGAACATTCTTGTCACTCAAAAACTAATATTTTTCATATATAAACTAAACCATGTGTTTTGGTTGTGGAGCATCCTTGTGGAAATGAACCACATGCACTTTTTCCTGCAATTTTCTAAGCTTATACAAATTGTATCTTACAGTAATGAAAATTTTGCTGATGAAATCTTTGAGAACATCATGACTGTCGTTTTTATTTCAATAGTGTGTCATACCTGAAGTTATTTGGCACACATTTCCTATTGATTTTGAAAGTCATTCCCTGCATGTTGATAGTGAAAAAAAGATTAGAATTCAAATAGGGAGACCTGAAGTCTGAGCTTACCTCTGCAACTAACCAGTTTTATGAGCCTGACTAAATATTTTGAACCCTCTGGGTGACACAGTTCAGAGAATAGACCACGTAACTCTGAACTCAGACAACTTCCCTTTAAATCATTTTCTTCAGTTTAGTGAAAAATAAAATATAATGAAAGGTATATAAAGGTTAGTATTCTTGCAAAATTCTACATGGATTTATTAAACCATGGTTTGAGAATATATTGAAAAAAGCAGTGATGACCAGAGTGTATTGTAGATTCCCTAAGAACCAATCTCATCACATTCATTTAATGTTTGGTAGGACTACTAAATGATAAATTAAGGACTATTCTATGCCATAACTTGGTATTAGTGAGGCATTTTACAAAGGGTCTCATGATGTCTTTGTTACATAGGAAGGACTGTCCTCAAACCCAAGAAAAAGGGCTGTTTTGGATTATTGCTCACAGTTTATCAAACACACAATCTTTCCAAATAATGATGCATGCAGGCCTGAGTTTTGGCAGCTTCTTGATTTTGTTGTGGAAGTACTTTCTCTTGTTTAAAAAATAATTTTCGGCCGGGCGCGGTGGCTCAAGCCTGTAATCCCAGCACTTTGGGGGGCCGAGACGGGTGGATCACGAGGTCAGGAGATCGAGACCATCCTGGCTAACACGGTGAAACCCCGTCTCTACTAAAAAACACAAAAAACTAGCCAGGCGAGGTGGCGGGCGCCTGTAGTCCCAGCTACTCGGGAGGCTGAGGCAGGAGAATGGCGTAAACCCGGGAGGCGGAGCTTGCAATGAGCTGAGATTGTGCCACTGCACTCCAGCCTGGGCGACAGAGCGAGACTCCGTCTCAAATAAATAAATAAATAAATAATAAAAAATAAAAATAAAAAATAATTTTCAATCTGAATATCTTTATTTTCAAGGTAAATATACTCCATTGTCTTCACAAGGTATTTGTAAGATCATTAGATCATTATAATCTTTTTTCTTCACATTCTTGCAGAGAGATTTTAAAGCCAAACTCACAGCAAGGAGTGAATCATTTTCAAAAGTTGGTTATCTCTTATTGTGTTTCAAAGCAATATGTAATATGTTACTAACACATACAGGCAAAATAACTGTCTTTCATTCTGCAATTCTGATTATGTGTTGAATTTTTTTGTAGTTCTCTATACCACAATCAATTATCATGCTTGAAATAATAACCTCAACAGCATTACAACTTGGTATATGATTGCCAATGGAAAAAAACACACTCAGATTATATCAACTAATAGTAGTCTTTCATTGAATGAGATTGGATATAGGAAATTTTCTAGCAAGTCATACAGTAGGAATTCAGTAAATGTTCTACTTAAGTCTAACTGCCCACACCTTCTCTAATCATGCTGAAGTAAATTCTGTTTTGTTTTGTCTCTTTTCAACATTTTTTAAAAGTAAATTCATAGAATGAATAACAATTAAATTCACAGATAATACACGATCAAGGATGAATAGTAAATATATTGAAACTTAGAATCAAATTTTTAAAATCAAGTTTGTTTAATGCTTGTGTGGAAAGAACCAGATGTGTAGGCAGGACTGCCATCTAAGATTTTGTAGGTTCTCCCTGCAAACTCACCTTGGGAGGATATTTGCCAATATATTCTGTGCTTTTTTTCACGGGGGTGTCCATAAATATATAGTGTTTATTTGCTTGTCACATTTACAAGATCATTTACAATATTACCGTCTGCAGTGGTGGGCAGAAATCATGCACAAATTTAACAGAGGATTTAAAATACTAAACTAATATTTTAAAAATTAAGTTATGTAACTGTAGAATGGGTAAACATTTTTTAAACAAAACTAGGTATTAAAGAACTTTAAGGATTGTTTTGTTAATATTTAGTGAAGGTATGAGACAATGGAATAGTAATACAGGAATTCAGGGATAGAAAGAAAAGGTAGTAATAAAATTGAAATTGCAACTTGGGTTTAATCTGAGAGGAAATTCTATTGCCTGAATGGGGACAAGACTGGTCAGATGTAAATAAGAGAACTAGTATTTTAAAGACTATGTTTTAGATCCCCTGTTAGTTATTTTGCATATAGTATTTCATGTAAGTCTCACAACAGCCTAGATTCCAGCCTTCCTAGCTCACATTAGCCAGAGTAGCTCTACTGTCTCCAGTTTGATAGAATGATAATTTGAAGCATTGCAAGTTAAGTTGCTATTAGAAGGAAGGAACATAACCAAAAACACCTCTCATAATTTCTTAAGAATTTTCTTGAACACAAGAAAGATACGTAAACACAGCAGAAGCAGCTACAGCATATGTTTCTTTATCTCCATGTTCCAGTAAGGGGAAGGCATGAGAGAGACACTCTTCTTTTAGTGAGCATGGTACTAGCATAGCATTGAGGATGAAGCCAAATGCTTGCTAGGTCACTGCTCCTTTATTACGCAAGTTTATATTGCCAATTTGAGAGGATTTATGTTAATAACCTCTATACATTCTTTCAAGGGAAACTTTTAAATATCTAGTGTTTATTTATTTATTAATTTACTGAGCAAATTCAGCATTCACAAGGCGATATTCTTATTCATGGGAAGGCAGAGTTGATTTTCTCATTCAGAACATTTTCTCTGCTCCAAATTTTTCATATTCTAACAAGCTCTTTCATCCCAGAGGTGTCATATAAGATTTATTTGAAAAGAATTGAGCCCTGTTAAAAATAAGTCAGTTTTGAATAACATTGTTTTGGACCTGTCAGCTTAGGCTGCCACGACAAAATAATATAAACCATGTGGCTTAAGCAATGGGAATTTATTTCTCTGTTCTGGAGCAAGAAAGTTCCAAATCAAGGTGCTGACCAATTTGGTTCTGAGTGAACATCTGCTTCCTGGCTTACAGAGGAAAGTCTTCTTGCTGTATTCTCACATGGCTGTGGAGTGGGGTGTGTGTGTGTAATTTAATTTATCTAGTTGGCTTTTTGGGTGCAGTCTTGCTCATACTAACTAGGAGCCCATGTCAACTTTTATGTTGATAATTTCTGTGATCACAGTTCTTCAGCTGAAGGCCATTATTTCTATGCTTTCCAGTATACATCTCTGGGACTGACTTGATTTGCTTTAAGAATTAAACAGATGCAAAACTATTTCCTGAGAAGAATACTGGTATAGCCTGTAGATACTCATTTATACTGCCGTCAATTAAAGGAGACCAAGGCTTTATCTTTCATTTTCTCGACAGTTCCATCTTTGCCATTCACATGTAAGAGTGTTGCTGGCCCAGCCTGTATGTTTTTGTCCAATTCAGGTAAAAAGAAACTCCCTCTGAGCAGACAAATTACAAAAACCCTCTCCCTCTGGGTTGACTAGCCTATTGCACATCCTGGAAACTGGAGAACTGGCTGGATTTCTGCCCTCACTAATCCTCAACTAGCTCTCTTCAGAGCTGAACCTACAAAATCATATGTGGAATCCTTGCTTACTTGCCTGGTCCTTTCCCCAAACGGTATTAAACAACTTTCTTTTCAGCTCTGAATTGTCTGAGAGTTCCTATACATAACCAGTAGACCCAACTGCTACATGAAAAAAAAAAAAAAAAAAGTCTTCTAGGGTATGTTTATTTTAGAAGATTCTCCACTGTTTGTTTCTACTACATTATAGAATAGTCTTTATAGAACCAGATGTAACACTGGACCCTGGGTGTTTACTGAAGATTGCTATGACACACAACAATAAAATTTCTTAATTTCTTGAAATCTGTTGAAAACAGGTATTGTTTATGAATAACATTTTCTTAAACACTCATAAATTTTTTTCAGGTCTCAGAACCAAGAAATATCTGTCTTTTCTGAGATATTGATATGTTATCTTTTCATAAAAGGAAGTTTTCAGTAGTAAGTAGGAAGTAATTGTAAAATTGAAATTCTAGATGTAAGTAATTTCCAGTTTTTTCCTTGTTTGATACAGTTTTCCTCAGAGTTTGGATAGCTCTAAATCTAAATATATAATTGCATATATCTATATAATACATATGTACTTTTTTTCTCCCTGTTTATATTTTATTCTACTTACATGATATTTGATTTCATTGTGTCTGTGTTCTTTTTGCAAATTGCTTCAAATTATCATTACTAATACAACTAATTAAACTTACACTGACGTGATGAAAAAATATATGCACTGAGTTTCAGAAGATCTGGGTTCAAATAATTCACCCTGTCATTAGTTATTTTTGTGACTTTGGGCAACTCTTTGGTAGTTCTGGTTCACTTTCTCATGCAAAACAAAGGGTTTGATTACATATAGTTGCATTTCCTATGGTCTCTTTTTATTCTTAAATATGGATTTTAAGATATCATTACATTTCAATCCATTAAATACTTAGAAAAAGAAATATGAACCATATCTGATAATTAGATTATTGACAATTTGAAATCATTTAGCATCTCTTGAAATGACATGCTTTAATGTAGATACTTCTCAAAAATCATTTTAGAACTTATGCTACTTGGAACCTCAT
>NW_012101266.1:917014-922101 GCF_000951045.1 Mandrillus leucophaeus | reverse complement strand
GTGGGGTGTGTGTGTGTAATTTAATTTATCTAGTTGGCTTTTTGGGTGCAGTCTTGCTCATACTAACTAGGAGCCCATGTCAACTTTTATGTTGATAATTTCTGTGATCACAGTTCTTCAGCTGAAGGCCATTATTTCTATGCTTTCCAGTATACATCTCTGGGACTGACTTGATTTGCTTTAAGAATTAAACAGATGCAAAACTATTTCCTGAGAAGAATACTGGTATAGCCTGTAGATACTCATTTATACTGCCGTCAATTAAAGGAGACCAAGGCTTTATCTTTCATTTTCTCGACAGTTCCATCTTTGCCATTCACATGTAAGAGTGTTGCTGGCCCAGCCTGTATGTTTTTGTCCAATTCAGGTAAAAAGAAACTCCCTCTGAGCAGACAAATTACAAAAACCCTCTCCCTCTGGGTTGACTAGCCTATTGCACATCCTGGAAACTGGAGAACTGGCTGGATTTCTGCCCTCACTAATCCTCAACTAGCTCTCTTCAGAGCTGAACCTACAAAATCATATGTGGAATCCTTGCTTACTTGCCTGGTCCTTTCCCCAAACGGTATTAAACAACTTTCTTTTCAGCTCTGAATTGTCTGAGAGTTCCTATACATAACCAGTAGACCCAACTGCTACATGAAAAAAAAAAAAAAAAAAGTCTTCTAGGGTATGTTTATTTTAGAAGATTCTCCACTGTTTGTTTCTACTACATTATAGAATAGTCTTTATAGAACCAGATGTAACACTGGACCCTGGGTGTTTACTGAAGATTGCTATGACACACAACAATAAAATTTCTTAATTTCTTGAAATCTGTTGAAAACAGGTATTGTTTATGAATAACATTTTCTTAAACACTCATAAATTTTTTTCAGGTCTCAGAACCAAGAAATATCTGTCTTTTCTGAGATATTGATATGTTATCTTTTCATAAAAGGAAGTTTTCAGTAGTAAGTAGGAAGTAATTGTAAAATTGAAATTCTAGATGTAAGTAATTTCCAGTTTTTTCCTTGTTTGATACAGTTTTCCTCAGAGTTTGGATAGCTCTAAATCTAAATATATAATTGCATATATCTATATAATACATATGTACTTTTTTTCTCCCTGTTTATATTTTATTCTACTTACATGATATTTGATTTCATTGTGTCTGTGTTCTTTTTGCAAATTGCTTCAAATTATCATTACTAATACAACTAATTAAACTTACACTGACGTGATGAAAAAATATATGCACTGAGTTTCAGAAGATCTGGGTTCAAATAATTCACCCTGTCATTAGTTATTTTTGTGACTTTGGGCAACTCTTTGGTAGTTCTGGTTCACTTTCTCATGCAAAACAAAGGGTTTGATTACATATAGTTGCATTTCCTATGGTCTCTTTTTATTCTTAAATATGGATTTTAAGATATCATTACATTTCAATCCATTAAATACTTAGAAAAAGAAATATGAACCATATCTGATAATTAGATTATTGACAATTTGAAATCATTTAGCATCTCTTGAAATGACATGCTTTAATGTAGATACTTCTCAAAAATCATTTTAGAACTTATGCTACTTGGAACCTCATAATATTTAGAAAATATTTCAAATTTGGGGAGGGGGAGGACATAGGTGTTAGGTCGAGGTTTAGATTTAATAGCACAAAGTGTAGGTTCTTGTTAGAAATTAGACATATTACCATCTTCAGGGTTTTTAATTTTTTTGTGGGTACATAGTAGTTGTATATATTTATGGGGTACATTAGATGTTTTGATACAATCATGCAATGCATAATAATCCCATCATGGAAAATGGGGTATCCATCTCCTAAAGCATTTATTCTTCATTTTACAAATAATCCAATTATACTCTTTTAGTTCTTTTAAATGTGCAATTTTAAATTATTTTGACTGTTGTCACCCTGTTGTGCTGTCAAATACTAGGTCTTACTCATTTTTCTAATTATATTTTGTAACAATTAACCATCCACACCTACCCACTACCCTTCCCCAACTACCCTTTTCAGCCTCTGGTAACCATCCTTCTACACTCTATCTCCGTGATGAACTAATCATATTTTGATTTTTAGTTACTACAAATTAGAACATGTGATATTTGTCTTTCTGCGTCTGGCTTATTTCATTTAGCAAAATGACTTCCAGCTCCATCCATGTTGTAGAAAATACAGAATATCATTATTTTTTTGTGGCTAAATAGTACTCCACTGTGTATAAGTACCACCTTTTCTTTATCCATTCATCTATTGATGGATTCTTAGGTTGTTTCCAAGTCTTGGCTATTGTGAACAGTGATGCAACAAATATAGAAGTGCCGATGTCTCTTTGATATGCTGATTTCCTATCTCTTGGTATATACTCAGAGTGGGATTGCTGGATCACATGATAGCCCTATTTTTAGTTTGTTGAGGAACCTCCAAACTGTTCTCCATGGTGGTTGTACTAATTTACATTCCCACCAACAGCGTACTAGGGTTGCCTTATCTCCTCATCCTTTCCAGCAATTGTTATTGCTTGCCTTTGGATAAAAACCATTTCAACTAGAGAGAGATTATATTCCACTGTAATTTTGATTTGCATTTCTCTTATGATCAGTGATGTTGAGCACCTTTTCATATGCCTGTTTGGCATTTATATGTCTTCTTTTGAGAAATATCTATTTAAATATTTTGTCAATTTTTAATTGTATTATTATTATTATTTCCTATAGAGTTGTTTGAGCTCATTTTATGTTCTGGTTTTCAATTATTTGTCAGATGGGTAGTTTGCAAATATTTTCTCCCAGTCTATGGGTTGTCTCCTCATGTTATTGATTATTTCTATTGTAGTGCAGCACCATCTATTGAAGATTTATTGAAGATACTGTATGTCCTTGGTACCTTTGTTGAAAATGAGTTCACTCTAGATGAGTGGATTTGTTTCTGGGGTCTCTATTCTGTTTCTTTGCTCTACGTGCCTGTTTTTATGTTAGTACCATACTGTTTTGGTCACTATACCTCTGTAGTATAATCTGAAGTCAGGTAATGCTTTTCGTAATTGTTTTTGATCAGGGTAGCTTTGGCTGTTCTGGGTCTTTTGTGGTTCCATATAAATTTTAGAATTATTATTATTTTTCTATATCTGTGAAGAACGCCATTAGTATTCTTATAGGAATTGGCATTGAATCTGTAGATTGCTTTGGGTAGTATGGACATTTTAACAATATTGATTCTTCCAATGCATGAGCATGGAATATCTTTCCAGTTTTTTTGTGTCCTGTTCAATTTCTTTCATCAGTATTTTATAGTTTTCCTTGTAGAGATATTTCACTTCTTGGGTGAAATTTAATTGTATGTATGACTATTGTAAAATATATAATTTTTTATTTATTTTTCAGATATTTGGAATTGACATATAGAAATGCTGATTTTTATGTGTTGATTTTGTAACTTGTAACTTTACTGAATTTGTTTATCAGTTTTAATATTTTTCTTGTGGAGTCTTTAGGTTTTTCTAAATATGAAATCATATAATCTACAAACACAGATAATTTGACATCTTTCATTCCAATTTGGATGCCCTTTATTTCTTTCTCTTGTCCGATTTTTTTAGCTAGAACTTCCATTGCCATGTTGAATAATGGTGATGAATGTGTGCATCTTTGTCATTCTCCAGATCTTAGAGGAAAGACTTTCAGTTTTTTTCTTTATTCAGTATGATACTAGCTGTGGGTCTCTCATATGTGTCTTTCATTATGTTGAGACTTATTACTTCTATACCCAGTTTCCTAAGGGTTTTTATCATGAAGGAATGTTAAATTTTATAAAATGCTTTTTTCAGCATCAATTGAAATTATCATTTGTTTTTTGTACTTCATTCCGTTGATACGATGTATCACATTGATTGATTTACACGCGTTGAACCATCTTTGTGTCCCTGGAGTAAGTCACACTTGGTCATGATAATTGGTGTTTTTAATGTATTGTTGAATTTTGTTTGCTAGTATTTTGTTGAGGATTTTCACATCAATGTTCATCAGATATATTGGCCAGTAGTTTTAAATTTGATGTGTCTTTTTCTGATTGTGATATCGGGGTAATACCGACCTCATAGAATGAGATTGTAAGTATTCTCTTGTATGTTTTTCAGAATAGTTCAAGGAGGACTGGTAACAGTTCTTCTTTAAATGTTTGCAGGATTCAGCAATGAAGCTATTGGGTCCCACACTTTTCTTTACTGGGAGACTTTTTATTATGGCTTTGATCTCATTACTTGTTATTGGTCTGTTCAGGTTATGGATTTCTTACTGGTTCAATCTTAGTAGGCTGTATGTGTCTAGGAATTTATCCATTTTCTCTAGATTTTCTAATTTGTTGGCATATACATAGTAGCAACTAATGATCCTTTGATTTTCTGAAATATCAGTTGCAATGTCTCCTTTTTTATTTTTGATTCTGTTTGTCTTCTCTCTTTCATTATTGGTTAGTCTGGCTAAAGGTTTGTAAATTTTATCTTTTCAAAAAAAAAACCATTGCTTTGTTGATTTTTTTATTTTCTTTATTTTAAATTTATTTATTTATGCTCTGATCTTCATTGTTTCTTTTCTTCTACTAATTTTGAGTTCAGTTTGCTCTTTCTTTTTTAGTTCTTTAAGATGCATCATTAGGTTGTTTGTTTAAAGTTTTTCTTCTTTTTTGATGTAAGTCTTATAGCTATAAGTGTTTTTCTTAGGAATGCTTTCACTGTATCCCATAGGTTTTAGAATATTGTGTTTCCATTATCATTTGTTTCAATAAAGTTTTCAATTTTCTTCTTAATTTCTTTATTTACTCACTGGTCATTCATGAGTGTATTGTTTGATTTATATGTGTTTGTATTGTTGCCAAAATTACTTTTGTTATTGATTTCTAGTATTATTTCATTGTGGTCAGAGAAGATCCTCAATATTATTTCAATTTTTTGAATTTTTTTTTTTTTTTATACTTTAAGTTCTAGGGTACATGTGCATAACATGCAGGTTTGTTACATATGTATACTTGTGCCATGTTGGTGTGCTGCACCCATCAACTCATCAGCACCCATCAACTCGTCATTTACATC
>NW_012101266.1:908173-915489 GCF_000951045.1 Mandrillus leucophaeus | reverse complement strand
GTTCATTCCTGATTTGGCTCTCTGTTTGTCTGTTACTGGTGTATAAGAATGCTTGTGATTTTTACACATTGATTTTGTATCCTGAGACTTTGCTGAAATTTCTTATCAGCTTAAGGAGGTTTTGGGCTGAGACCCCTAACGTATGGTCTATTCTTGAGAATGACCCATATGCTGAAGAAAAGAATGTGTATTCTGTATCCTTTGGATGAAATATTATGTAAATATCTGTAATATGGTTTGGCTCTGTGTCCCCACCCAGATTTCATCTTGACTTGCACTCCCATAAATCACAGGTGTTGTAGGAGGGACCCAGTAGGAGATAATTGAATCATGGGGTGGTTTGTCCCATCCTGTTCTCGTGGTATTGAATAAGTCTCATGAGATTTGATGCTTTGATAAGGAGAAACCTGTTTCTCTTTGCTCTCATTCTGTCTCTTGCCACTGCCATGTAAGAAGTGCCTTTAGCCTTCCACCATGATTGTGAAGCCTCCCTAGCCAAGTGAAACTGTAAGCCTATTAAACTTCTTTTTCTTCCCAGCCTCAGAACTGTCTTCATCAGCATCAGCATTAGTTTGTTCTCACAGACTAATGCAATATATTACGTTTATTGTTTATTTCTAGAGTGCAGATTAAGTTAAGTCTGATGTTTCTTTGATGAGTTTCTATCTGGGAGATCTGCTCAGTCCTGAAAATGGGATGTTGAAGTCTCCATGTATTATTGTATTGAAGTCTATCTTTCTCTTTAGCTCTAATCATAGTTGCTTTATATATCTGTGTGTTCCAGTGTTGGGTGGATATATATTTATAATTATTGTATTCTATTGCTGGATCAATCCCTTTATCATTATATAATGGCGTCCTTTGTCTTTTTAAATACTTTTGTCTTGAAATCTATTTTTTCTTATATAACTACTCCTGGACTTTTTTGGTTTCCATTGTCATGGAACATCTTTTTATCATCGCTTTATTTTCAGTCTATGTGTATTTTTATAGGAGAAGTGTATATCTTGTAGGCGACAGATTACTGTGACATTTTTAAATATAGATTCAGTCACTCTGTTTTTTTTATTGGAGAGTTTAGTCCATTTACATTCAATGTTATTATTGATGAGTAGGGACTTTCTCCTGCCATTTTGTTATTTGTGTTCTGATTATTTTGTAGTTTTCTCTTCCTTCTTTTGTTCTTTCCTGACTTCCCTTTAATGAAAGTGATTTTCTCTGGTGGTATGTTTTAATTTCTAACTTTTTATTGTTTTGTGTATCCATTGCATGTTTTTTGATTTGAGGTTACTGGGAGTCCTGCAAATACTATCTTATAACTCATTATTTTAAACTTATGACAACTTATCACTGATGGCATAAACAGACAAAAACATGCAATGAAAACAAATAAAAACTCTACACCTTAACTCTGTTCATCTGCTTTTTAACTTTATGTCTTATCATATTGTTGATGTCTCGAAAAGTTTTTGTAGTTATTATTTTTTATTGGTTCATTATTTAGTCTTCCTATGTAAGAGTTTGTATATTCTTTTTTTTTTTTTTTTGTGACGGAGTCTTGCTCTGTCGCCCAGGCTGGAGCGCAGTGGAGCGATCTTGGCTCACTGCAAGTTCTGCCTCCCAAGTTCATGCCATTCTCCTGCCTCAGCCTCTTGAGTAGCTGGGACTACAGGTGCCCGCCACCATGCCCGGCTAATTTTTTGTATTTTTTAGTAGACATAGGGTTTCACCGTGTTAGCCAGGATGGTCTCGATCTTCTGACCTCGTGATCCACCTGCCTCAGCCTCCCAAAGTGCTGGGATTACAGGCATGAGCCACTGCGCCTGGGCCTAGTTTGTGTATTCTAATTACAGGTTATAATATTCTGTGTTTTTCTGAATGCTTACTATTACCAATGAGTTTTGTACCTTCAAATGATTTTCTATTGCTATTAACATCCCTTTCTTTCAGATTGAAGAATTCCCTTTAGCATTTCTTATAGGACAGGTCTGTTGTTGATGAAATCGCTCAGCTTTTGTTTGTCTGGGAAGGTCTTTATTTCTTCTTCATGCTTGAAGGATATTTTTGCCAGATATATTATTCTATGGTAAAGTTTTCTTTTCTTATGCTGAGTCAGATCTGAAGCCGGAACAGCATTGGGTCTCATCAAGGCCTGCTGTAACCACTGCCTGCTACTACTTGTGTTCGCTCAAGGCCCTAAGGATCTACAATCGGCAGGTGGCAAAGCCAGTGACATTTGTGGGCTTCCCTTCAAGATGGCGACTTCCCCCATGTCCTAGGAGGCTCTAGAGATGCTTTCTGAGAGCCAGGGATCAAAAACCTTAGAAATTAGCCTGATGTTCTGTTTTACTAAAGCTAAGCTGGCATCAAACCACAATACAAAGATCCTTCCTGCTCTTCCCTCCCCTTTTTAAAGGCAGAGGAACTTCTCCCTGTGGCTACCACCACCAACAGCCCATGGAGGGTTCTTCCAGGCCACAGGCTCATGTTCATTTAAAGCCTAAGGGCTCTTCACTCAGTTTCTGGTAAAAGCTGCCATGTTTAAGACTCACCATGGGCCAGTATGACCTCTGCCCCGGGCAGATCCAGAAATGCTGTCCAAGAGCCTAGCCTTGGACTCGGAGATCCAAATACCTGCCTGTTGCTCTACCCCACTATGGCTGAGCTGGTATCTATCTGATATTTATCCATCTATCTAGTGTGAGACAATGTCCCCTTTACTTTTCCTTCTGCTTTTCTCAAACAGAGGGAGTCTTTCACCATAGCCACTATAGCTGGGGATGTGCTGGTTCATCCCTAAAGTCAGCATGTCTCAGAGCCCAAAGCACATGGCATACTAACTGGGTACTACTGCTGGTTATTCAGGGTTCAAGGGCTCTTTAGTCAGCTGGTGATGAATCCTGCTGGGAATGTCCTCTTTCTTCAGGGCAGTGAGTCCCTTTTGGCCCAAGGAGTGTCTGGAAATCTCATCCAGGAGCTAGGGCATGGAATAGGAGCCTTACAACTCTGTGTAGTGCCCTATCCTACTGTGGCTGAGCTGCTATCCAAGATGGAAAACAAAGTCCTCTTTACTCTTTGCTCTCCTCTTCTTAAGCAGAAGGAATGAGTCGCTTTTGTTGCTGTGAGCTGCAATGCCTGCGGTTGGAAGAGGGGTGGTACAGGCATTCCCAAAACTGCTCCTGGCTGGTGTCTCCTTAAGTCACATGCCATCCTAGGCCCCCTGCCTCTGAGCCCAGCCCAACACTAGAAGTTGCCTAAGAAATCCAGTCTTTGGGTCCTAGACTGCCTTTCAAGTTTACCTAGAATCCCAGAGCACTCTGGCCTGTAGTGGCGAGGCTTTCCGTAAAACTCCGACCTTCCGTCTACTGGGATGGGCATATCGCCTCTAGCTAGGTCTGGTCCAAATGCTCCCTACATGCAAGGGCACTGACTGAGGCAAGCATGTCTTTGCTCTCCACTGTAACAAGGCGGCACTGAGTTCAATGTAAAGTTCCCCAGTCACTGTGTTCTCTCTTTCCCAAGTACACAGACTTTCCACATGCACAGCAACTTTTGGGTGATAGAGAGGTGGTGTCAGTGATGCAAGCCCTCTTCAATGCTTCTTTCGGTGACATGAAGTTAAAACCAGCTACTGGCCGGGCACAGTGGCTCACGCTTGTAATCCCAGCACTCTGGGAGGCCGAGTTGGGTGGATCACGAGGTCAGGAGATCAAGACTATCCTGGCTAACACGGTGAAACCCCATCTCTACTAAAAATACAAAAAATCAGCTGAGCGTGGTGGTGGGTGCCTGTAGTCCCAGCTACTTGGGAGGCTGAGGCAGGAAAATGGCTTGAATCTCGGAGACAGAGCTTGCAGTGAGCAGAGATCCCACCGCTGCACTCCAGCCTGAGTGACAGAAAGAGACTCTGTTTCGAGGAAAAAAAAAAAAAAAAACATACAGGTACTGTGATTCCTCACCTCATTTTTCGTTCTTGTGATGGTGCTCTAATGTGTATATAGTTGTTAAAATTTTGTGTTCTTGCAGTGGGGACACATGGTATAGGATTCTGTTCCACCATCTTGCTCTGCCTCCTTCTCAGGGCTCTTTTTTTTAACCTAAGATTACTTAAGCACTTTCATGTTTTGGGGAGGGGGTTTGGTAAGTGTAGAAATCAAAAATTTAAAGAACTGTTGTCTAAAATAATCCACCTTTCAACAAAGCAGTTTAAAGGCACTAAGGTTTTCTTCCTTTTAAGGCTGAAAGAGTATTAAGAAGTAAATTAGAATAATGACTCTGAGGTAAATTCTCTCTTTGTATAAACCATATGTAGCTGTAGAGAGATAAAGAACATTGGGAAGCATTGTAATTAGAATCAGCCCTCTACTTTTATGTTTTATGCATAAAAAATTTTGAAAAAAAATATACCTCTTGTCACTAGACACTACTGCTAATTCCATATGTAATTTCAAATATGGTTTTGCATAACTCTTATTTTAAGGAAAAATGAATCATATACTCTGGGAAATAAATAGGTCATCGTAGTTGTATTTGAAACCTTTTTCTAAATCCTTTTAACCAGTAACACTAAGTATTCAGTATCTTTCCATTGTCCTTATATATGCAATTTTGTAAGGAACTTTATTGCCTGCTTTATATGAGTAAGACATCTTGTATTCTGAATTATGATATCACAGTAAAATATGCAGGTTTCATTTGATAATTTGGTAATATTTTTGTTTTGGTTATTTTTGGACTATAGCACCCTAGAGTACAGATTAACATAAAATATTTCAGTGGCTTGTGTTAGTAATTCATAATTCAATGTATGCAGCGGCATAATGGATTGTAACAGTTTGTGGAGAGCTAGTATTCTGACGATCCACTTATATGCATGTGTTGGATACTTGTGCTAAAATCCTAGCGGAACTTTTCAATTTCTTTTTGTGTGATATATTAGAAGTTAACTGCATAAAAATAATTAAAAAACATATTAAGGCCAGGAATAACCTTGAAATATCAAGTGGTAAGATGGTGTAGTTGTACATGTCATTGATATGAGATGAAATTTTTAGTTTCCATGTCTGTAGAAACTAGCCCATTCAGATTAATCTGATTAACCTTGCTTAAATGTGCGGAAGACATTCAACACTAGTATTTTCAAAAAGAACTGGTTCTGCCATGTTTGACTGAATTTCTAATTCATCAAAATGTGACGTGGAAAAATCATACATAATTGAAATAAATCCTGAATTTAACTCCTATCTCTAACACTGGTTGCAAGATCTCTAGCAAATCTCTACTCTCATACATAAAATACAAATAAATAATACATGCTACTAAAAGACTTACAGGATGTAAGAAAAGAAGAGATCTTCCTGTGAAATAGCTTTGTTAATTCTAAAGTGCATTACAAGCCTTAGTAATTATCTTCCTCAAAACTAATACCACTGAAATATTCTATTTTATTGTTTTGAGTACTGGGCTTACTATAATTGCAATTAACTTTACAGTTGCATTATGCATTCTGTCTGTCACAGTATTTGACATCTGAATTTATTTCAAATAATTCTTCCCCTGAATTTTGATAGTTTCATTTAGCGTATTATCACACAGATCACAAGATATTCTATGTTAAATATATAACTATGGCATGGTTGATGCTATGGTTTGAATGTCCTTTCCAAAACTTACGTTGAAATTTAATTGCCATTGCAGCAGTATTAAGTTAGAGACAGGGCCGTCACAAGGTCATTAGGCCTTGAGGGCTCCTTTCTCATGAATAGATTAATGCTGTTACTTCCATAGTGAATTCCTGATAAAAAGGAACCCAGCCCCATTTTTTCTTTCTGTTCAGTGTGCTATCACTCTCTCTCACCATTGTCTCTGTGTGATCCCTTCCTCAAGACCCTCACCAGATGTGGATTCTGAATCTTGGACTTCCTTGCCTCCAGAACTGTGAACCAAATACATCTCTTTCCTTTATAAAGAACCCAGTCTGTGGTTTTTCTGTTACAGCAGCAGAAAATAAACTAAGACAGTTGACCAGGTTGTGTGACTCTTTCTGCCTGTTCTGGTGAATGTTACCAGACTAATAACTTGACTGCCATATACTTTTGAATCTTGTTGAGCTTTACATGTATTATTTTGGTGTTTCTTTTTATCAAAAGTCTAGAATTTATTGGTCCCACAACTCAGTAGTACTATGTTGTTTGCTGAGGTGCTATTGGCTGATGGAAGTATTTTAGATCACTGATTTGAGAATATCATTTTATCCATGTATAAAAAAATAAAAGGGAGAAACTGAAACATTTCTTGTTTTAAAAGTGATTAATTTTTGAATAGCTGTACACACTATAAAATTTAAATGTTGTGAAATGGCATGTGCTTTACAGTAAGGTTCTTCTCTCTCAATGTCCATGTCTGTCACTCTTTCAATGACTGTTAATGATTTCTTGAATAGCTTTCCATAAATATTCCTGAAGCAATTCTCTATGAATTCAGTCAGGAAAGAACTATTTCCTTAACTTAGCCAGCATTATTCTGTTTTTAGATTTCCCTCTGGTCTTTGATACATTACTTTTAAGTTGATAAAAATGTGATTTTCTTATATGTTTCATGAAATTCTGTTATTTTTATTTTTTTTCCTGTTCCTAAGGCATACTCAGTTCCTGCACAGTTTCAAACTAACAGTTTTTCAGCAGTTTGTATTAGGCCCTTCATGCTTATCAAATCATTTTGTGCTATGCTTTCATGCTTATCATATCTTATAAATTGGTGTAGAGGAATAAATCCATTGTCCTATGTCCAATGTCTCACATATGCCATTTAAGCCTATAATGGCATTCTTTTATTTGTCCAATGACCAGCTTTGGCCCATAACTGGAAAATGCATGCCCAGTCTATGCCACTGGGTTTTGGCCTACTTTCTCTTTTCTGCAGCACAATCTGCTTGCCTAGGGTCCTGACAACCTGCCTACCGCTGATAGGACTTCTTATCTGAGAGACTGGACCTTGGCTCTTAAGTTCACCTTCCTGTCACTGTGCTTTACCTATCATATTTGACCTCTTTAATCAGAATACTCACATGGAATAGTCAGAGTACACAGAGGGTGGTGGTAGGATGTTATCATTATTACAACTTCCTGTCTTCTGACAGTCAGCCCTGTGCAGCACATTGACTGTCTCTTATACACATCTAGATGTGTATAAGAGACAGGGATTGATCAGTGGAACCTTCTATTCCACCATCTTGCTCTGCCTCCTTCTCAGGGCTCTTTTTTTTAACCTAAGATTACTTAAGCACTTTCATGTTTTGGGGAGGGGGTTTGGTAAGT